>NC_051068.1:88473355-88773355 GCF_004664715.2 Peromyscus leucopus | reverse complement strand
TCCTACTTGGTCGTGATGGATGATTGTTTTGATGTATTCTTGGATTCGGTTTGCCAATATTTTGTTGAGTATTTTTGCATCAATGTTCATGAGGGAGATTGGTCTGTAGTTCTCTTTCTTTGTTGCATCTTTGTGTAGTTTGGGTATCAGGGTAATTGTAGCCTCATAAAAAGAGTTTGGTAGTGTTCCTTCTGTTTCTATTGTGTGGAACACTTTGAAGAGTATTGGTATTAGTTCTTCTTTGAAAGTCTGGTAGAATTCTGCACTGAAACCATCTGGTCCTGGGCTTTTTTTTGGTTGGGAGACTTTTGATGACTGTTTCTATTTCTTTAGGGGTTATTGGTCTATTTAAATGGTTTATCTAGTCTTGATTTAATTTTGGTATGTGGTATTTATCCAGAAAATTGTCCATTTCTTCGTGGTTTTCCATTTTTGTGGAGTACAGGTTTTTGAAGTATGATCTGATGATTCTCTGGATTTCCTCGTTGTCTGTTGTTATGTCTCCCTTTTCATTTCTGATTTTGTGAATTTGGGTGCTCTCTCTTTGTCTTTTGGTTAATTTGGCTAGGGGTTTGTCTATCTTGTTGATTTTTTCAAAGAACCAACTCTTTGTTTCATTGATTTTTTGTATTGTTCTCTTGTTTTCTATTTCGTTGATTTCAACCCTCAATTTGATTATTTCCTGGCATCTATTTCTCCTGGGTGAGTTTGTTTCATTTTGTTCTAGAGCTTTCAGTTGTGCTGTTAATTCATTGGTATGGGATTGCTCCATCTTCTTTATGTGTGCATTTAGAGCTATGAATTTTCCTCTTAGCACTGCTTTCATAGTGTCCCATAAGTTTGGGTATGTTGTACTTTCATTTTCATTGAATTCTAGGAACTCTTTAATTTCTTTCTTTATTTCTTCCTTGATCCATTGATGTTTCAGGTGGGCATTATTCAGTTTCCATGAGTTTGTGGGTTTTCTATAATTTTTGTTGTTGTTGAGGTCTAACTTTAAGGCATGATGGTCTGATAAGATACAGGAGGTTATTCCATTTTTTTTGTATCTGTTGAGATTTGTTTTGTGTCCAAGCATGTGGTCAATTTTTGAGAAGTTCCATGGGGTGCTGAGAAGAAGGTATATTCTTTTGTGTTAGGATAGAATGTTCTGTAGATATCTATTAGGTCCATTTGAGTCATAGCATCTGTTAGGTCCTTTATTTCTTTGTTAAGTTTCAGTCTGGTAGATCTGTCTTTTGGTGAGAGTGGTGTGTTAAAATCTCCCACTACTGATGTGTGGGGTTTGATGTGCGTTTTAAACTTTAGTAGTGTGTCTTTTATGAATGTGGGTGCTTTTGTATTTGGAGCATAAATGTTTAGAATCGAGACTTCATCTTGGTGGATTTTTCCCGTGATAAATATGTCATGTCCATCCTGGTCTCTTTTGATTGATTTTAGTTTGAAGTCTATTTTATTAGATATTAGGATAGCTACACCAGCTTGTTTCTTAGGTCCATTTGCTTGGAAAGCCTTTTCCCAGCCCTTTACTCGGAGGTAGTGTCTGTCTTTGAAGTTAAGGTGTGTTTCTTATATCCAGCAGATGAATGGGTCCTGTTTTCTTATCCATTCTGTTAGCCTGTGTCTTTTTATAGGTGAGTTGAGACCGTTGATATTGATGGATATTAATGACCAGTGATTGTTAATTCCTGTTATTTTTTGTGGTTGTGTTGTGTTGTCCTTCTGTGGTGTATGTTGGTGTGGGATTATCTATTGCTTGATTTTGCATGGATGTGTTTAGCTTCTTTGAGTTGGATTTTCCCTTCTAGTGCTTTCTGTAGGGCTGGGTTTGTGGACAGGTATTGATTAAATCTGGTTTTATCCTGGAATATTTTGTTTACTCCGCCTATGGTGATTGAGAGTTTTGCTGGGTATAATAGTCTGGGTTGGCATCCGTGGTCTCTTAGTGTCTGCATGAGATTTGTCCATGATCTTCTAGCTTTCATAGTCTCTATTGAGTAGTCTGGTGTTATTCTGATGTGTTTGCCTTTATATGTTACTTGGTCTTTTTCCTTTGCGGCTCTTAATATTTTTTCTTTGTTCTGTGTGTTTAGTGTTTTGATTATTAAGTGGCGAGGGGACTTTTTTTGGATCCAGCCTATTTGGTGTTCTGTAAGCTTCTTGTATCTTCATAGGTATTTCTTTCTTTAGGTTAGGAAAGTTTTCTTCTATGATTTTGTTGAATATATTTTCTGTGCCTTTGAGTTGGTATTCTTCTCCTTCTTATATCCCTATTATTCTAGGTTTGGTCTTTTCATGGTGTCCCAAATTTCCTGGACGTTTTGTGTTACGACTTTTTTGTCTTTAGTGTTTTCTTTGACTGACGAATCTATTTTCTCTATTGTGTCTTCAGTGTCAGAGATTCTCTGTTCCATCTCTTGCAATCAGTTGGTTATGCTTGTTTTTGTAGTTCCTGTTCGTTTAGTCAGGATTTCTATTTCCAGCATCCCCTCAGCATGTGTTTTCTTTATTGTCTCAAATTCATTTTTTCAGATCTTGGAATGTTTCTTTCATCTGTTTAATTGCTTTTTCTTGGCTTTCTTTGATTTCTTCCCATTTTTTGTTCGTTTTTTCTTCCATTTCTTTAAGGGAGTTTTTTATTTCCTCTTTAATGGAGTTTTTCATTTCCTCTTTAAGGGAAGTTTTTATTTCCTCTTTAAGGAGTTTTTCATTTCCTCTTTAAGGAAAGTTTTTTTTTTTTAGTTTTTTCATTTCTCTTTAAGGAAAGTTTTTATTTCCTCTTTGAGGGAATGTTTTATTTCTTCTTTAAGGGCCTCTATCGTCTTCTTAAAGTCATTTTTAGGGTTGATTTCTTCTGTTTCTTCTGTCATGGTATGTTTAGGTCTTGCAGGTATAGAATCACTAGGTTCTGATGTTGCCATATAGGTCTTTATGTTGTTGCCTGTATTTTTGCACTGGCGTCTACTCATCTCTTCCTCTGTGCGGTGCAGGTGGTGTCTGTGTCTGAGAGTGCCTCTCTTGCTCTAATTTTTAGTCTTGGTTTAGTAGGGGTTCTTGGTTAAATTGGTGCTATTGGGCTGTTTCTTCATGGACAGCTGATTTCAGTCAGTGAATTCTATACTTATGATTCTGGTGATCTGGTTTGGTGGCTGGGTAGCGCCTTCTTCTGTGTTCCCAGGTCACGTTTTGTTCATTTGTCGACTCCTCAGCTGAGCTTGTTTCTTCAGACTTCCAACTGTAGGCATCTGAATCCTCTCCCAGGATGGATTTCAGCTGAGTGGGGTAGTCTCACCAACACCTCCAAGTTATTGGGTTTTGCAGGATCAGTAGCTGGGCCCTGGGTTGTCCTCAGAGGGAGTGTTCAGATTCGTTCTGGTTCCATCCCACGGAGATAGCTTCTTCCCCAGGTGTTGGGGCTAGAGGCGTCCCTGTTCTAAGCTGTGTCTGCTTGTCTCAGTCCCTGGGCCTGTCTACCTCTGCGGTCCGCCGCCGGGCCTGTACGTCCCTGTCTGCTGCCGCTGGGTCTGTCTGCCTCTGCGGGCCACCGCCGGGCCTGTATGTCTCTGCCAGCTGCTGCTGGGCCTGTATGTCTCTGCTGGCTGCCACTGCAGGCCTACCTACCTCTGCTTGTCACTGCCGCTGGGCCCGTCTACCTCTGCAGGCTGCCACCGGGCCTGTATGTCCCTGTTGGCCACTGCCGCCGGGCACGTCTACCTCAGCAGCCGCAGCGGACCTAACTGTGTCTGTTTGTCTCTGCCGCAAGGCCTGTCTACCTCTGTGGACCGCCACCAGGCCTGTATCGTGTGTTTTGTTTTTTTTTGAGACAGGGTTACTTTGTGTAGTTTTTGGTGCCTGTCCTGAATCTTGCTCTGTAGACCAGGATGACCTCGAACTCACAGAGTTCCACTTGCCTCTGCCTCCTGAGTGCAGGAATTAAAGGCGTGCATCACAGCCACCTGGCCCTAACGGTCAGCTCTTTCAAAATTTTCTTGTTCCAGGACAATTATAGTCATGCTTTATTCTTGAGTTGATTTTTTATCTTCTCCTGTCACTTTATTTACTGTCCAAGACTATTTGGGAGAAACAAACAAACAAACAAACAAACAAAGCCTACACATAACTTTTAAAATAGTGAAAAAGTTAGATTAAATCCAATATTTAGTCATTATTTTGATTGACATCCTAATTTTCCTTTCCAACACTCTTGAATTACTTTGAATATTGTCATTGCCTCAGCTAAGAAACAACACATGGTAAACATCACACAATAATCTATTTACAGGGGACTATTTATTTGTCCTTTAATGATTTGATAAATGAAAGGTAGTCCTATTAATAGCTTAATCTCATTCCACTCAGTAATTTTGTCATAGATAACAGGACATGAATCTTTCATTTGTTTGCCTTCGTATATTCAGGTACACATATGTACACATGTATGTCCATGTACATTGAGCCATATATGCTATGTTTTCAACAGTGTCCCTCACTAGGTGTTGGAATTTGTTGATTAGGTCATACTGGCTGGCCAGCAAGCCCCACATTACTATGTGTCTACACACTACCAACACTGGTATTATAACCTATACCACCATGCTTGACTTTTCTATTTGTGTCTTAGGGATTTATCTCAGATTTGCGTGCTTGTGGGACAATCCTTTTATGAATTGAACTATTTGCCTAAGCCCAGATTTGAGTTTTTCTAATTAATATAATTTCATGATAGGGTGTAGCCAGAAGTTTTCCTGTGTCCCACAGCTGTTTGGTACCAAATAAACACACAGAGGCTTATATTAGCTACACACTGTTTGGCCTATATTAGCTACACACTGTTTGGCCTATGGCTTAGGCTTCTTGCTTGATAGCTCTTTCATCTTAAATTAACCCATTTCTATTAATCTATGTTTTGCCCTGTGGCTTCGTGGCGTTACCTGTGTTCCATTACATCTTGCTCCTTGGCAGCCCTCATCCTCTCCTCTGATTTCGCCTTTCTTCTCCTTCTATCTTTGCTTGGATTTCCCTCCTGACTCTATTCTGCCTTGTCATAGACTATAACAGCTTCTATATTAACAAATAGTAGCAACACATATTCATAGCATATAAAAGACCATCCCATAGCAATGGGGCTTATATTTATTTTTACTCATTGATTCATTCTGCTGCTAAATCTCAATTTATCAGAATTTAGTCTCTTCTGAACTCAAAGTATCTTTAACGATCTGTGTAAGCCAAGTTATCTGTTCCAAGGAAGTTGTTAAGCAGCCAAAATGAGATGAGCATGGTCATCAGACCTCTATTTACTTTGCATAAAATAGACGTGTATTGCATGTTGAAAGCTTGTCAACAGTGATAAACTACAAAGAACCATAATCATACACTAAATAGGAGAGAACAATTATTCCTAATTACCTTTTTAGATTGAAAAAATTATGTCTTTTGAGATGTTTAAAATATATATTAAGACCCACAAAATTAGAATATGCTTCCTGCCTTATTGGTTTAATCTTTTTGTTTAATCCAGATAATTTAAACCATCAGAATTATTTTTTGAATTTATTTATTTTATGCTATAATTCTATTATATTATGGTTTTTCAGACCACATGACAATTTAAAATTTTACAATTTCATATAGAAATGTATAGCATAAGCAATGTCTATGGTTATATTTGTCCTGTATCAGCTCAATTTTCTTCTTTAACATTCATTTAAACTATGCTTCCAAGTCCAGCAAACGTAACTACTACAAATTGTACTGCTTTTTCATAACTTGAACTGTTTCTTCCATAGTTATGCAATTTCGGTGATCCTTAACACCGATCTGAGTAGTAGGAAAGAATTTAAGAGCCTGCGGATGGGAACGAGAACTCTGAAGGGCAGTCCTCTGCACATAACATGGCTGCTGCTCACATAAACCCACAGCAGCTATGTCTACCTACACAAGACCTGTACAAGATCAAGCTAGTTACAAAAATGTCAGCATGGAGGAGGAGGGGCTTGATGCCCCATCCCGAAATGAAAATGTTGTGGGAAGGAGAGTTACGTTTCTTTGGTGGAGTGGAACCTGCTAGGTTCCTCATGCCCCCAGTGAATGATTTTATAGCCTTGAGTGTTGGACTTAGTGAACTAAAATTTAAAAGTAAAAAATAAAAAAAAGAGGATATGATATGTACTAGAGAGGTCATAGGGGATGGTTAGAGGGTGGATGGGGTGGATATATAAAGGCACACTATATCAACACAAAGAGACAAAGAAATGGCATGTTTTCGGAAAAAAAAAGACTCATTACAAAATTGTTGCTTTGATTAATTATTGCTCTTTGTATATAAATAAACCAGTGTCAGTGTTAGCACTACTGTGTTATAGTTTCAGGTTGTCTTCTAGGAGCCTTAATTACAACAGCTGTGTTTTGCTAACTATTGGTAGAACATTCTGCCAGTAGCTTTGAAATATTAATGCAGTTAATCTTTAAAAAGCCTCCTGAGGTGGGTAATATAAGGTCATTCCAGTGGATTAGGAAACTGAGATTTACAAGGTTAAGAACTCACCCAAGGTTATATTCTGACTGGCAGATGCTGGATTTGATTTGAGGCTGATTCATAACACACACAACAGTAACAATTTTGTTTGTGAAGTCATTGAAAGTTTTTTTTTTTTTGTTACTGTGAGGGAATAGTGTGTGTGTGCTGACTACATTTTCCCATGTTTAGGTGAATATCCTGAGTAATTTGGGGGACTTTCTATCAGCCAGTATTAGTTTTTCAGAAAGGACAAAATTGGATGGTAGCAAGTATTTACACAGGTGCCATAAAAGTATTAGAAGAGAAAAGGAATTGATTGCTGATAAACAATATAGATACTATATGACCCCCATTCCAGACCATGACAAACAAAGCAACTGTTACAATGAAGTGAATCTCCTCATATTTTTGGTATCCCCCATACTTATTAAACAGTTTCCAATACACTGTACTGTATTAAGTATACAATTACACCATGCATTGAAACCTACTATATAATTCACTAAAAATATACTATTGCTAAAGCTACAAATGATCAATTGATCCTTCAGTGGGCTGTAATCTCTTTGCTGTGAGAGGATCTTACCTTGATCCTAGTATCTGCTGGCTGATTAGGGTGGTAATCACAGAAAAGTGACAGTGTCTATGTGATTTCTCAAAAGAAAAAGCAAAAGTAACAAAATTTGAACCATTGATTACTTCTTTTTTATATAAAAGATATCTCTGTAGCATAAAATTCTGTGTGACCATATTTTACACACTCTAGAACTACTTTCAAAGTTAGAGTCGGCTCTCCCAGATGATGTTGTTGCCTCAGCAACTTACTTTGCCTAACATTCTGAATCCCGTGCTCTTATTTCAATTGTTCACAGCACTTTCCCTGGGAATAGATTCTAGCCCAAGGAACTGCTATGTATTTACTTATGTTCATCCACAAGATGTAACTCCTTGTGTTCAATTTTTTTCATTATTATGACAAAATCACTGACCAGCAACAAACTAAAGAGGAGGCAGGGTGAATTTGAGCTCACAATTTGAGGCTCCAATTTATCATGGCTGAGAGAGCATGGTGGCAGGAACATGAAGGAGTTGGGCGCATTGTGCTCAGAGTCAGAGGGTGCTGCTGCTTGGCTCCTTTTCTCCTTTTTGTCTGTTCCTGTGCCCTGACATATGGGGCAGTGCTGTCCACATAGGAAGCAATCACCTCAATTAGCCTAATCTAAAGAATCCCTTACAAATGTACTTTAACATTAGTTTCCATAGTGAGTGTAGATGCCAACAAGGTGACAAACAAAATCATTTGTCATATTCTTTATTCCGTAAAACTTTATCATGAAATTGCCTTGAGAGAGGATCACATCTTTAGGCTACATGTTTACTTCTACTTCACTTTCTTCCATATTTGCAGTCGCAACCTTCCCTGAATTCTAAATGTCTCAAAGTCACATGCAAACGTGAGAATCAGTTTCTTCCAAATTCATATTAGTGCTGGTATTTTGACTCCCTCTATTGAATCCTGAATATTCTTAGCATCTAGGCTAGGGGATTCTCTCTAAATATTTTTAGTTAACTTTATACTGATCTGTGAAAGGTGTTACTATCTACAATGTTGATAGCCTTATGAATATGTTTATTACACAGTAAGATTTAAAGGTCTAAATGACATTAACATTTCTATTCTACCCATGGGTGTTGTTTTCATAGGTATGAAAATAATAGCAGCATCTATGATGGTAATCTCCATGACAGACTGAGCACTTAACTGTTAGCTGAAATACACGTTTCTCTGCTTTTGTTGGATAATTTATCATGATAAGAAGAAAAATAACTAACACAAGGGTATCATTTATCTTCATCAGACATGCTGATGACTACCTGAGTTGTCAATAAGTAACATTATTTTGAAATATACATTTTGGCTTTATTTGTTTCTGAGTTTTAAGTCTCAAAGCAGGCTTAAAATGTTCAGAAAACAATATTGTATATTCTCATCAAAGATTTGATGTTGTTTTTATTGTACACTTAAGAGATTTGGCATAATTCTTAATAATTCTCTGATTCCTAGAATGATAGGTGACTGTTGCTCTAACCTAAAATTAGCAACTTCATTTAATCACCATTGTAAGTTTTGCCTTTCCTTTGAAGTTTAAAATTAGTCACTGATGTCTTTCTAGACATGACAGTCTTACATGGCATCTTCTAATATAAGGCTGTCTAGCCTGACTGAAAATCTGCTCCTTAGTGTAGCGATTTACCACAATTATTTTTGCTAGATATTCTCATTGCAGCTTTGATATCAGCACTTGTTACCTCACTCTGGATTTTTTACATTTTAAAGACAGCTTTTCCCACTATAAGTTTTGGAAGTCAACATCCATTAGCCTCAAACGCTGCCTGAAACCTTTCACCTGTTTCAGTCTTCACAGAATTGAAGTGACACAGTGGTTTATTTCCTAGATTGTGCTGTGGCTTAAGGGAATGTTGTGGTTGACTTGGTTTTATTTCCAGACCATTAAAACTTTCTTCAAAAACATGCTGTGCCCTTCTCTCTCTCTCTCTCTCTCTCTCTCTCTCTCTCTCTCTCTCTCTCTCTCCTTTCTTCCTTACTTTTTAAAATCACTCACACATTCACTGGAGTCAAACATTTGATTTCCTCCAATAGGTTTTTTTAAATTTGCATTCAAATTAGATGGTAGTAAGCACTCAGAACTTGGCAGTTTGCTATAAGAAGCCTTTAGCTTACAGATCATTTCACCTTTATTTTTCACCAGTCTCAATAATTTTTTTTTTTGCATTTAAATAAAATGGGAGACATACCAAGTTGGGGCAGGACCATTCCCCTGCCCCCTACATCACATCTGATTAAGGCATCTCACCATAGGGAATGGGCTCTAAAGAGCCAATTTGTGGACTTGGGATAAGTCCTGTTCTGATTTCCAGGGGACCCAAAAACACATCAAACCACACAACTGTCACCCACATTCAGAGGGCCTCCTGCAGTCCCATGCAGGCTCCCCAGCTGTCAGTCTAGAGTTTTGAACTCCAAATAGCTAAGGTAAGCTATCTCTGTGTCTACCCTGTGTTGACTACCCAAGAAAGGCCTTACCCCTTATGAGGAGGGGATGGGAGTGAGATGGGGGAGGTGAGGGGATGCGAGAAGTGGAGGGAGGGGGGACAGGGGTTGGTATGTAAAATGAAAAAAAATAATAAAAAGTATTCTGAAAAGTAAAACAAACAATTAATACCCTAAAAGAAAAAAAAAAAGGGGGAGACATAAGACTTAGAGAGCACTGGGAGATGACTAGCCCAGTTTCAATATTGATGTACCTTGGAAATAGGAATGCCCAAGGGAAAGGAAGGAATAAATGAGTACCTAGTAAGTGAACAGATACTCTAGGCAAGACAGTCTTATCTGCCATCTTCAACATGGCAGTCAGAACATATCCAACATTTATTAAGGTTTCTGTCTAGAAAATCATGGTTCATGGCAACCCCGCAAATTATAAAACACCAGATATCACTAATCACTATTATATTATGATAATCATATATATATATATATATATATATATATATATATAGAGAGAGAGAGAGAGAGAGAGAGAGAGGCAGAGAGACAGAGAGACAGAGACAGAGAGAGAGAGAGAAAGAGAGCACATACTATTGGGAAAAAGACAGTAATGAACTTAATCTATGAATGGCTGCCACAAAACTTCAATTGATAAGAGAACAATGTCTTCAGTGCTCAAAATGTAGGATATAATGCCTGTATCAAGAAATTTATTAGTTTTAAACAGCAAATATTTTTTATATCAGAGTTTCTGCATCAAGGAATCTGGGTTCAGTTCAAGTGAGAGCCTCTGTCTCAAGAGTTCTAAAAAGTTTTGCTCAAGAATGAGGTTTTGATCACATAGTGCACAATTGGGGAAAGGCCTGCTTTGGCAGTACCCAGGGCCTCTGCAGTTGTTAGATGGAAGGTACTGTTTCTCAGTTAATTATTGGGCAAAGGAAGCTTAGTCCTTTGGTGTGTAAGAGTTTCCTATCACAGCTTACATCATGCTAAGTGGAATCACCCCGTCAAATGAGAGGGGTAATAAGAGCAGGTAAAAGGGAGGGAAAAAGAGGGAAGAGACTGTACTCAGTTTGTAATACTGCCACTTTCAAATATGCTGGCTAATGAGATGATAAAGTTATCATTGGACATCGGTGTTAGTGGCAATTTTTTTTTTCGGAGATGAAAGTTAATAAAATCTATTTGAAAGCCATTTTAAAATGTAAACGAAATAGTAAATGTCAGAAGTTTATTACATAAGCTGATGTGTAAGTTTAAACAATTAGTTAACCATTTTTTAAAAATTAACTGAAATGCAAATGTTGGTTATCACATTTATTGGCGTTTCTATGACCTTTATTTTTGTTTATCTTTGATTACATTCATAGGCATAAATTCATTTCCAGAGCTCAATTTATTATTTTTACTAAATCTTATTAAATAGTATGAAAGAATACAAGGAAAAACAAGATGAAATATCTTCATTTAATACAGATTGTCATCAGAGGCTTGCATTATTCAGGACATTCTAAGCAAATATTTGTTATAGCAACTGTAAAGACTTGGAAAGCTCTTTGGAAATTTGGGTCTTGAATAATGCACCAATTTTTATTATAAGATGAAGTAGAAAATATACCAAAAAAAACAAAAAAACAAAAAGCCCAGAGAAAAATGTAGTAAATATTTCATAAAGAATAAACAGCCTGCCTGGAGCTTGGGAAGCTGATACAAAAGATGTGCTGAGATCTCAGAATGAAGAAGTAAGACAAAGAGAGAATGAGTGTACAGGAATAAAAGTGTGGATGCTGTGAGCCCACCAACATCTTAAAGATGGCCAACAGCATGATCAGCAGCATTGAAGGCCAACAATTGAGCGGATTTAGAAGGAAGAATGCCAATCTAAGAGGCTACTGCAGTATTTCCAGCCTGAATTACAATGATGCAAGCAAGAGTGACAGAGGATTTAGGTCCATAAAGAATATATTGATTAGGAGACATGAGAAGCATGCAGTTGTGGGGGCACATGGGCAGACATAGGTTAAAGTTGAGTTGCACATCTCAAATGCAAGGATATTGATAACCTAATAAAGAAGGAAAGTCAATTGGAAAGTACTGTGCACACTGAATTTTCTGTTTTCTGATTTATTTGGAAATATTAAAGATAAAGAAGGAAGGTGCAATACCTTACTTGATTTTAAGCTTAGAAATTCTGGAGTGAGATAATAATTAGTGCTTGAGATTCATGAAAGAAGAATCAAAATCTTCCTAATGAATACAATAGTCCTTTACTCAAGGCGAGATAGCACTAAAACTAGAAGCCATCTTTGACGAGAAACATTTCATTTCTATTGGAAGACTGAAAGAGGAAGAGGATCCAGTATTGTAAATGAAAAAATAAAATGTTGATAAACAAGAGAGGTGAATGTATTGGGTCCTATGGTCGGAAGGGCAGAGACTGCAAGGAGGGTGTGCCTGGTAACTGGGTCGTCAGCAGCAGTTTTGAGACAAAAGCTTCAAGGTAATATTGGAGACTATTTTCAATACAACAACCAACACTCCTGTTTTATATAATAAGCCCAGACTGAGCTTTGACTACATGGCTTAAATTTGAGAAATAAGAAATTCTGAGAAAGTGGAGGCAAGTAAGATGATCTATTTCTACAAGTTTGGCAGCAAAGTAGGGGACAGATGGTGTGGGAGCTTGAAATAGTAGGCTCAAAGAGAGGAAATGAATAAATTGAGAATTTGTCACCTAAAAGTAAAGGGACTATGAGAGAGGAGGGGTTGGTGTTGAATATAAATGAAACTAAGAAGAATATGGAAATTTAGAATAGGCAGGGCCAAAACAACTATTAAAAGAAGAATGTTTGCAAGAAATCACCAGCCGTCTTACATACAACAAGAGAAAGGGAAGTTCCAGGAATAAGCAGCATGTAAAGGAAACACCAGTTGGTTGGTTCTAATTCTAGTAATCTATGAAAAAAAAAAAAAGACTACTGTTTGTTTAAGGGCTATTACTTGCCAGGACCCAGCTTAGTGATTTCCATGTAATAACTCATTTAAACTTGAACAGTTCTGTGGAGTGAGCATAGTAAAAAGCCCTGCTTTTAAATGCAGGGAACTGAATCTTCAGGGAAAGGAACTCGTTCAAGTTTCCAGTGAGAGGCAGTTCTCAGAATACAACCTATTTCTGGTTCAGTGGCCCATACTGTAGGCTACTATGGTAGGTGTATGAGATGGAGATGTCACCATGATGTCACTATGGACTCAGCACATCTAGGAGGTAAAGGGACTCTCCTAGCAGCAGTGATGATTCCCTAGAAGTTTGACTTCAGAAGACAATGGACTTAGTATGCTTTTGTAAATTCCAACAGAATTCAAGCAAGGAAGTGCTAGAGAATTCTAGGAGTTATAAGACCAATATTTTAGAAGAACAAAGTGAAGAAAAATATAATGTGAAAGTAGATATTCATGTGAAATGACCGACAATAGAGTTCAAGCTGGAGAGGAAAAGAAGAGATGCTTATAGAGAATGGCTAACTGGATGGACAAGGAGCAAGTAAAGCCAGAGCATTGCAAGCACAAAGACAGAGCTATTAAGTATGAGAACTTATGGAAATACAGTGAGGAGTTTCATGGCTTCAAAAATAGGTGTCATTGTGGTAAGCATAGAACATACCAAAGTTAATTAATCAGTCTGACAGAAAAGGTTGAATGTGACTAAAATAGAATGGGGGGGGTGTCACTGCAGTCAGGAAGCGAAGAAATATGAGGCCAAGAGACAAGGGTGTCAGCCCGTGTACCAGGTTAACTTCTCAGTTGATAAGCAGATGATGTTGACTTCAGATTTTATGCAATGAAGTTTGTTACTGCTTAATTTTGTTTGCGATTCATGATGCCTAATGACTGCTTGTTTTTAACTCCTTATTTTAAAATCTCTGACTTTTTTATGCCTAAGGAAGCACACATTTTAAAATCACTCTGCAAGCATGTAGATATATTTCAATACATGTGTTTCTGAAGGAAATTTGATTCCCCAAAATAGCTTCCAACAAAATTACTTTAAACATATCATTTCACAATGATAATACTTACGACTGCATAAATTGTTTTTCCTAGTATTGAAATGCAGCGGGAGCACAGTTACCATCTAAGAAATAAAGATCTGATTACAATTAAGAATGGTGTTTCTTATGCTAGTACAATGGTAGGCACTTCACTCCCTTTTCTACATTAGGACTCCATTTGGTTTTCAGAATACTGTGGGTACGGGAACAGGATATATCCTTATTTCAACAAAGCTTAACTATTTTTTAAACATTTAAAAGATTACTTACCTATGGAATGCTCTTGATACAGGTGCACAAGTGTGGAAGCCACAGGCCATGTATGGAAGCTAGCTATGATTATCCCATAACATGGCCCTGTTATGATCAAACTCAGGTTGTAAGTCTTGGTAGTGAGTGCCTTTACCTTCTGAGGCATTTCACCAGTCCCCAAAACTTACTTTTTCCAAATTATTCTTTACTTTAGTTGTTTCTAGTTTACAGTGGTCATTATAGATCCTCAGGTGACAAATTATTATTATTTATTTGAAAATGTGGGCAGTTGTATTATTTGTTTTTCCAGTCATAGTTATTTATATAATAAATCTACCATCACACACTTCCTTGAAGAAACTTTTTAAGATGATCAAAATGCAATGGAAGAAGCTAGAAGGACTTTTTCTCTAGTGATTGAAGATGGGAGAAGTTATGATTAGAGCAGTCTGGAACAGAATTTCCAAACTAATCAAGTCAGACAGGAAGGAAACAAAAATCTTGACTTTTTTTAGAGGCTAGTACGAAGTAATGTGTAACATTTACCCATTTAAAATAACAGGGGGAAGCACAGTTGTTATTTCTGAACATGCAGCTGCTGTCTGTCCTAGTTTGTACATGGTCTACAATGTCTTGGAAAGAATGGGTAAGAATGAGGTTGTTAATTTTTAAGTAACTCAGAATGCACTGTTCATTTTTTATGAGTAGAAGAAAGTTAAAATATTGTAACATTCGAATTAATAGTTGATAAATACACAAAATCTGCAGCATGCCAAACTGGGGTCTGAAATGCAACACCTGATGGACAGCAAGGTAATCAATGAGAATAGCACATCTCATTTTCTGAGGGGAATTATTTCTTGGAAAGTGAAAACTAATGACAATAAAATCAAGGCAGGCTACTTTCTGCTTGCCATTATAAATAATCATCACAGTTTTGGAAATCAGCCACCCAGGCAACATGAAGTCACTATAACAACTTCTCCTGCTACCTGTCTATCTTCCCAGTGGCCACACCAGTGCTTAGCTAATGCCTCAGATAGACTCTTTTCTTTCAGCACTTAGTGCACACAAATGAAACTTAGAGTCTGGACAGAAGAGAATGTAAAGCACAGGAAAGCCTAAGGAAGTGTTTGTCAAATCACCTTGTTCTTGAGTAAGATAAAAGCTTTCTAGAATATGTGACGACAAGAGATTTGATTGTCGCACACTCATGGGTAGCGTCTTGTTTGCCACAAGTAAGTGCCCAGTCCATGCCTCCCTTCTAGCCTCTTTCCATCTCTATGCATCCTTCCATATTGCAGAGTGAATGCAACAATGGAAGAGGACATCTCCCCTGCTGTTGACACAGTGAGTAATACAAAGACAAGGAAGCTCTCATTGGATTACAATTGACTCAACTAAATTTCCTGGAACATCAAAATCTCATTAAAAGATGCCATTGAGAAAGAATGTAACTTAAGATTCTCTCAATTATGGATTTGGGCCAACTGTAATTTAATACTCTGCATCCAGACTGGGTGAGAGAAACTGTTAACTCACACATGCCTGTGCTATATTGCTCAGAGTTGTTTTACATCTATTTACTACATGAAAGGACCCTTCTGTTTGCTCTGTAAGGGTTCCCCTGCAGATTTAAGGAAATCTATAAAGTGAATTTCTCAGTGAGGCACTATCATCAAGCTGCCAGCTGGTTTTCAGGATGTAAACAGAATCTAAAGCTGAGGTGTCTACATTTCAATGAGACAGCACTATAAAACCTATGATCACACTGGCTTTCAGAATGGTGACTGTCAATTAATGCTAGTATAGCGCAATAGATACTTTCAAGGCACTTACTGTAAATAGTAAGGATCTATGCAAAACTTAACAGTTGGTCCAAAGTTACCTTTAGGTTTGATGAGTAATTCAGGCCTGAAAATAATTTGTACCCGATTTTGAAAGAGAGGCCCCTGGTGTGACGAGGATGGTTCTAATCTTCAAGCTAACTCTTTGTGAGTTTCTTTCCTTTTACTGTCTGGTCTGATCACCAGTAGCCAGTGAAAGAGAGGAGAAACCCTACCATATCTCTTCTATTTACTGAGAAGCTCAGGAAGGATACTGCATTCAGTCTTTCCTTTCTTGAGGAACCAGGTAAGAAATAGCTACCCTTTGCCCTAGGAATTGGAGGTAAACACATAGATCACATTATAAGCCAGCATTCAGACTCTTGTAGAAATGACTTTAGAGCCCTGCTTTCTTTTAATTCCCTGTAGTCATGATGTACATGACTTCTATATATTTGCTGAACTACTGAGTTGCCATAGTCATATATTTACAAATAAAAGGAAACTCTGTTTAATCCAAGGATTAGAAATAGTGAAATGTTTCAAATATTTGAGGACAAATAACACATCTTAGTATTTCAAACTGTATCTGCATAGGGAGCTTTAAGTTAAGACAGAGATTCTAGGGGCAATTCATCTTTAATGCCTTTTGTAGATGTGTAAGTAAACTGAGGCACATGTGTAATATCAGGGTCCTCCCCAACCTGGTCCCCAATATCCAGCAACTATTTCCCAAATAGTTGACTTGGATTTTTAATATTATTTATAAATGCTCAGTCGTTAGTTCAGCCTTATTACTAATTAGCTCTTACATTTAAATTAACCCATTATTCTTATCTATGCTTAGCCATGTAGCGTGGCACTTTTTCACAGTACAACATTCTCATTTTGCTTCCTTCCTTCGCATCTGGCTGGCGACTCCTGACTCTGCCCTTCTCCTTCCCAGCATTCTCAGTTTGGCTCTCCTACCTAATTTCCTTTCCAGCTACCAGCCTGTCAGTTTTTTATTAACCTATCAGAGTAATACATATTCATAGTGTAGAAAAGGATTATCGCACAGCACACATGAAATTAAGCACATCTTCAGGTAAGATAACAAACCAAAAGCTGGGGCTAGAACCAACATCATTTAATTCTAGCCTAATAATGTTTTCTCCTTTAAAAAGGAGACCTGCAATGTTTCAAAACCAAACAGTGAGACTGTAGAAGACTTTCAAGCCTCTCAGTGCCCAGGATGCTGGAGTGAAATGAGTCCCCTGCAGCAAGCAGTGGTAGATTGTAGGGAAACATGGCACAGTCCTCTTCACAAAAGGTAAGCTTTTGACAGACGAGGTGGAAAATTACAACCATTGGTATATGTGACTGATAGGTACAGCCACTTGGCTTCTAAATGTCTCCATTCTTATTGGTGACTGGATTTAAATATGACACATGGGTTCTGTTTAATAATGTTAATGTTTGGACAATAACTAACCACATATATAATACTAACCTCCTAATACTAGAGTACAACTAGAAATTCCTTTGGCCTAATATTAGCACAGCTGCCATAATATCATAGTGAAAGGCATTATTTGCCTGTGTCAATGTTGGAATAAAAAGTTTACCACTTTCCCAGTCATAACAAAATACAACATGCACAGATATATATGCTACACAATACTTGACTATTAGGCAAGTGACTAGGTTCCTTATTGCTTTATGGAGGTATAACTATAGCTTCCTAAACTTTGACTCTTGACCCTACACGGGGTTGGATAACTAAATGAGGGGGTGATCAAATTGTGGCCACAGTAAAATGTCTATAAATGGACAATGACCAGAAAATAACTAAAAAAATCGGTTTCAAAAATTGGCTCATCACAAACTGGAACTTGTTTTTTTTTTTTTTTTTTTTTTTTTTTTTTTTTATTTTATTTTACAATACTATTCAGTTCTACATAACAGCCACAGATTCCCTTGTTCTCCCCCTTCCTGCCCCCCTCCCCTTCCCCCCCAGCCCATCCCCCATTCCCACCACCTCCAGATCAAGGCCACCCCCGAGTACGAGTACTGAGATCGACCTGATAGACTCAGTCCAGGCAGGTCCAGTCCCCTCCTCCCAAATTGAGCCAAGCATCACTGCATAAGTCCCAGGTTTCAAACAGCTATCTCATGCAGCGAGCCCAGGACCTGGTCCCACTGCCTAGATGCCTCCCAAACAGATCAAGCCAATCAACTGTCTCACCTATTCAGAGGGACTGATCCAGTTGGGGGCCCCTCAGCCTTTGGTTCATAGTTCATGTGTTTCCATTCGTTTGGCTATTTGTCCCTGTGCTTTATCCAACCTTGGTTTCAACAATTCTCGCTCATATAAACCCTCCTCTTTCTCGCTAATTAGACTCCCAGCGCTCCATCCGGGGCCTAGCTGTGGATGTCTGCATCCAGATTCCTCAGTACTTGGATGGGGTTTCTGGCACAACTATTAGGGTGTTTGGCCATCCCATCACTAGAGTAGGTCAGTCCCGGCTGTCTCTCGGCCATTGCCAGCAGTCTTTTGTGGGGGTCTTTGTGGATTTCTGTGGGCCTCCAATCATCCTGAGTGAGTTAACCCAGACTCAGAAAGACAAATATGGTATGTACTCACTCATAGGAGGATACTAGATGTGGAACAAGGATGACTGGACTGCTACTCACATCACCAGTGAGGCTACCCGGAAAACAGGACCCCAAGAAAGACACGGGGATCACCCAATGACGGAGAAATGAATGAGATCTACATGAACAGCCTGGACATGAGTGGGAGCAATGAATGGTGAGGGTCGAGGGAAAGAGAGCGGGAGATCCCACCTGGATCAAGAACAGAGAGAGAGAACAAGGAATAGGAGACCATGGTAAATGAAGACCACATGAGAAAAGGAAGAAACAAACCGGAACTTTTTCCGGAAGTGTTCACCCTGTTTTTGCATCCTGATTTTGCCGCCTTGATTCTGAGCACATGGCATACACACTTTGAACTGGGCATGCTGTTATGTCTTACCCTGCTGCTATAGGCTTCACGAAGCATCCTGACTTGGATTACTGTATGTTATAAATTGCAGTGACTTGGTGGACATTCAAAGCTTCTTGTTTTTATAGAAATATAATGATTTATTCATGAAAAGTAGAACTTCAAAATTTTCCTACCATAGTTATTTAACATACAGCAATGTATCTGTATTGTCTTGGAATGTTTGTTCATTAAAACTGCTCTTTAAGGTTCATTAAAACAGTCTTAAAAGGATTTTTGGCTTGGGATTAGGAATGAATTTCCAAGAACTTCTGAAATAGCTTTAAGCATACTTCTGCTGTTTTATGCTATTTATGTGAAGAAACATTTCAGCATCAAAAATTACAAAATCAAAATATCAATCAACTCTGAAAATGTTGAGGAGGCTTTATATCCCACAGTATCAAATATTGAACCAAGATTTAATTATTTTCATGAAAATAAATAAGCATGCCCCTCACATTAGTGCAAATTTAAGTTTTTCTTTAATAAATGGAAAATTATATGTAGAGCAAATAGTTTTAAATTTTTATTAGATTTATTTGTTTATTTTGTTTGTATGTATTCATATGCATGCACATGTGTGTGGGCACACAAGTAATACATGGCATGTGTAGAGACCAAAGACAACTTGAAGAAGTTGGCTTACTAGTTCTTCCATGTGGATCTCAAAGATGGGGATCAAGTTAAGGTGCCAAGCTTGGTAGCAAGTACCTTTATCTGCTGAGACAACCCAAATAATAACTTTAAAATATGTTTTTCTTTTGGCGTATGGGGTAATAATTGGAAGAAGTTTAAGAAGGTCTGTCATATGGTATACTTTTCATAATTTTAAGGTGTACATCTCATTTTTTAAAAAGTTTCAGGGCTGGCCAAGAAAAATAGACTTATGTTTTATTTATAGATTTGTGCATATCGAATATATCTCTGTGTTACAACAATAATAAAAGAAAAAAAGGCTATGAACTTGAAAGTAGAGAGGAAACATTTGAGGAATTATAGGAAGGGTACCTGAAATGGGTGGATGAAGAAGAAAGGAAGGAATAATGCCATCCTATTTCAATTAAAACATTTTTAAAAAAGATTTTGAAAGGAGCAGGTAGGAATGGGGATGTGGCACAGTTGACTAAGCACTTGCATGCATTGAGGGTTTGAGTTCAGTTCTCCAGAACTCA
Source organism: Peromyscus leucopus (assembly GCF_004664715.2). NCBI lineage: Eukaryota > Metazoa > Chordata > Mammalia > Rodentia > Cricetidae > Peromyscus > Peromyscus leucopus. Next base: position 88,753,435 of record NC_051068.1, on the reverse strand, counting down.
CTTAAATTGATGCAGTTGGAGATATACCTCTGTAATTCTAGAACTGGGGAGATTGGGACAAGATCCCTGAGGCATGGAGGCATACCTCTGTAATTCTAGAACTGGAGAGACTGAGACAAGATCCCTGGGGCATGTTGTTCAGCCAATCACAGTGAATTGATGACGTTTAGGTTCAATGAGAGAACCTGTCTTAAAAAATAACTTGAAGTAAGATTACCCAGTGTTGGCCTCTGGCCTCCACATGTACCCACATTCACACATACTCATATTCACATGAACACATAAATATACACATGCAAAATATCTTTACTATAAAACAATATGCCATATTATATTGGCAGAAAATCCATAAATTCATGTTTCTATATCTTTGATTGTATTATTTTTACCTCTGCTTGATTTAATCTCAGGTGGTTTTGTTGACCATGGCCACAAAAATCCCTGGGCTGGGTATAAATACAGATAGATAGCTCATGATTGAGATTCATAATAGGCTCTTAACTAGTTCTGTGTAAGTGTTACTGCATGTTGTTGACATAGTATAATGTTAACCCAGCAATTTCCTACTTAAATTATTTTTCTATATTCAACATATGACCATATGTAATCATTTATATCTGACAATTACAATACAAATATGTAAACATACATAAACACTTATGCTTATACACATGTTGTTTGCAATTGAAGTAAGATTGTAATTATTTTTATATTCACATTTCCTCCTCTTCATATTTTAAACCCATGATTTTGAAAGAAAAAAATTACGTTCAGTTTTCTTTGCCAAAATAAACTTTAGGAACTGAGCTGAAAGTTAATTTTAGCTATTTGACATATGATCTTATTTTAGGTGTGTGCTGTAAGAGAAACTGAAGATTTTGGAATCTCTTTTGGTCTTAATTTTGCAGAGGAATCCATATGAATCAAAAGTTGGGCCTTGCAAGATTGCTCAGTGATGAGTGTGCTTCCAACTGAGTGTGGTAACCTGAGTTAAAACCTGAGATCCTGCACGATGAAGGGCACAAGCCCACTCTTAAAGTTGCTCTATAATCTCCACATGGACTCCTACACATATACATACACAACATAAATAAATAAATGAATAAATAAATAAATAAATAATTGGAAAAGGACATTTTAAAAATAATAAGCTGAGATAGCTACACAGCTACTTAATGCGAGAGAAGAAGAAATTACAAAGCAATTTTCAGTTTTTTACCTCTGCATAGAATATTTTTAACATGCACACACACCAATCAACACTCATTGTTAGGACTCTTTACACATGCCAAAGTGAGAAATCATCTCAATAGCAATGCCGAATTTAATGATGTTAAATTATATTAGATCATATTAAAGACTGACTATGGGATACTGGGTTTGAAACTATACCTCATTCTGTTAACCTCTAGTCCTTCTTGATGTTGCCTGCACAGACTACAGGGAAAAGTAACTTGGGTCATTTTGGCTTTCATATCTATTTCTATGAATTAACAAACAGAATTGTCGAAGTGATCTATGCTACCAGGTGGGCACATGTGTGCATCAGAGACAAATTACACCTTTCCAATCGTTCCTCTTAAGGTTTCTCTTTCCCTTTCTATCCTTTCTCTCCTCTCTTACTTTTTGCTCCTTCTTTTTCTTTCCCTCCCTTCCCTTCTCTGTTTTCATTACACTCTCTACCTCTTCGGTTCTCCTCCCTGCTTCATACAGTCCTGTCTTCCTCCTTCCTTCTTCTGGTCTGTTCTTTTTTCCTCTTACTCCTTCTCCATCTCTGTCTCTCTATTTGTTCCTATTTTTGTGTCTGTCTCTCTGTGTCTCTTTCTCTGTCTATCTCTCCCTCCCCCGGCAGGGTCTCATTCTGTAATAAAGCTGGCCTAGAATTCTGGAACTCAACTATGTAGCTCAGGTCAGCCTCAAAATCACAGCAATCCTCCTGCTTCAAGTTCTTAAATACTACACTGGAAGTTTCTTTACTAGATCACATACCACTGATATTACTACAGTATGGAAGCCATTTTTTGGTACTAACTTCTATGGCCAAGTGGCAAAGTGTCTGATCATCCTGGTAAGATTTTGGGTTAAGTATTGTGAGTTCAGATGACTCCTTTAGCAAAGGAAGAAGGTAGTTGGGTATTTAGAAATTTCCTACACTCCTCCAAGTTTTCCTTTATGTACCACCCTAAGTATACTAGTTGAAAATTGTTTCATGGGATTACAAAATTTAACACTTAAAACAATAATCCACTTAGAATTGTTTTCCTCAACAAAGAGAAACTATTCAGAATGTAATACGTTAATCCAATTGTGTTCTGCTCATAAAGAGATTTGCCTCCTTAGCTGCTGCTAGTTTTTTCTCCCTCCTCTTTGCGTATTCTGGCGTTCAAACTCAGATCTTCAGTTGCAAAAATTTCTATCTTAGTTTTACAGTGAAAATAAATTATAGGAAGTATAGATGATCTGATTTTGGAAATGATAGAACTACATTCTATCTCAATATTCTCACTGTTCTTGATTTTTCCTGTATATCAATAACAGAAAAATATCTACAACTTAAAATGCTGAAGATACAGAATTTTGAGAAACAGTATATTTAAAATAAACAACAGGGGTAGTTATAGATGGTTTGTGTTAAGAGATCTTAAATCATTTTGCAATTTTGATTGGAAGGAGAGACTATAGATAGGAAACATCTAGATCATGGGGCTCTCACTGAGGAACTATGGCTCATCTGAATGAGTTCTGAATATTTTTGGAGATTTTTTTTAATTGTTTCATTGAAACATAAAAAGGCCATAGCCTAGAATAGGAGTGATTGTTTGGACTTCATGATGGCTTCCAAAAAATATGCCCGTCTCCTAAACCTTAGAATGTTATCTCATTGGGAAAAAAAGGACCTTTGCAAATATAAGTTAAAGAGCTTGCACTGAGTTGACCCCATAGAATCCAGATGGGACCTAAATTTAAAGATAGCTCTTTTTCTAAGAGATTCAGAAGGTGACTGTCACACAGTAAAGAAGGCAATGCCACAGGAAACATGAGGAACTAGAATTACTGCCCCAAGCTACCAGAGGCAGGAAGAACTAGCAGGGGGAAATGCCCCTAGAGGCTTCTGAAACACAGCAGATACCGAGACTGCCAGCATCGCATCGTCAGAAACGTTTGGGGGCTAAGGTGGTGGCAATTTGTTATAACAACCATAGAAAACTCATACAGATCCACTTGACAACATTGTGTTCTCTTTCTGCTTTCTTCTGGAATCTGAGACCCTGCTTTGGGTCCACTGCCCTCATCAGCCCTATAATCCATCTCATACCTTCTCATTCTTCTTGGGGCTTCCCTGCTGTAGCTGTGGGCAGCCACCCAGGCATCCTGAAGGCTGTGAATGGCTAACCAGCAGAGAGACCACAAGTAGCTCAGATCTAAAGAAATCCAAGATATTAATAATTTAAAATTTCTCCTGGACCCTGCAATACATCCCATTGTGTCATAGGCAGCCAAGTAGGCCAAACTTGGTCATAATATGATATTAGAAATAACAACTTTTGTATAAATGAAACATTTGTTATGTTCTTAATATACACCCAGTTCTATAGAAGCACAATCTACAGATGTATTTAGGGAAGATTATTTTTTTTTTTTGGTTCAGAAATTTACAAAGACTAGTTAATGATATTTGAATTTGGCTGCTGACTAATCAAGTTTGATTTGCTGTCAACAATCAGTGATGGATAGTTCCCCAAACACACATTAGTGATCTTCAATGGTAATATTTGTACTTATAGTCATTCTCTTCTAGGTACAAAATCCTGAATACTTAATTATATCTTTCCAGTCTTGAAACATATCCCTGTTTCAAATACTTTTCATATAGATTTCAATTACTTTATAGCTAGGTTGAGTTATGTTGAGTTTTGAAGGTTTAATGTTGGTTGGTTATGTTGTATGTAAATTGGTGAGTGAGTTTTTTCAAAGTATTGGGGCATTGTAATGCAGAATTGTATTGTAACACAAAAATGGCTACTGACTTGTATCAAGATATATCTTTAGTTGCATGCTTGATATTCAGGTGAACTGTAGAATCATCCAATAATGTTTTCTGTCTCCTGTAACCACTGACAAACCACATCTGGTACTGATATACAGAGTGAAGTTCTCTCACTGCCCTTCTAAATGCAAACAATCCACTTTATTTTCACTAGATGCTTCTGGAATATATAGTAGATAAATGAAGCAGTGTGAAGATCAAGAAAATTCTTAGCTACTTAGAAAGTTAGAAAGTTCTGGGCTAGTCCAAAATGATTGAAATGATAAAAATGAAAGACAGAAAGAAAGGGAGAAAGAGAGAGAGGGGGGAAAGAAAGAAAGAAAGAAAGAAAGAAAGAAAGAAGGAAGAAAGAAAGGAAGGAAGGAAGGAAAGAAAGAAAGAAAGAAAGAAAGAAAGAAAGAAAGAAAGAAAGAAAGAAAGAAAGGAACCAAGCCAATATAAAAAAATGAAAATGATATTCCAAAGGGATTATAAATAGTATAAATGCAACCTTCTGTCCTCAAATAACATGAACAGCAAAACATAAAAACTAGACTTGGTTTGCTGCGTCAATTTTGCTACTTTTTGCTCTGGTTAGTATTTTACAAGTCTTTTTATGCAATTTTACTTGCTAGTGTTTTCTTTGATGGTGAAGTCCATAGGGATTAGTATCATATTTAAATAATTCTCTTTGTACAGACCTTAATATAGCACAATTGCAAAATTAGTACTTTAAAATTCTCTTTGATGAGTGAGTGAAGTTATGCCTAAATCCCCGATAAAAATCACCACATTTCTAAATTACATAAAGGCTATGTTTAAACCTTCTAAAATGGGACAATTAGTAAAAACTAAGATTCAGAAAGACCCTTCGGGAGTTTACAATTCTAGTGAACATTTTTCACCATCAAAAATGAATGTTTATTTTGCAGAGCTATTGGCATTACAGTGCTGAAGTGTTTGAAAGTAAAAACAGCACAATGCCATAGCTGTTCATAATGGTAATATTTTATGAACCTCATTATTTTTTCATGCAGAGCTTTCTTGTGAATAGAGATTATAAATCACACCAGTGATTTACTAGGGGACATTATGGGTATCCTTTGAATAAAACTGAAGCAAATATCTCAAGGGCAAAGTCATGATCTCCAGCGATTGAAAAGAAATATATTTGGAAAGATAACAATAAAAGATAAGAGGTATAAGTGGCAGAAAGTTAGAATGAAATTTTTATTTAGACAAAGAATGATACCAGTATTTTTGAAAGAAAATCCATCCAGAAGAACAACATTCAAGTCTAGACTAAGTTGAGATTTCTTGGGAAAAATCTTGGTCAGTGATAAAAGAATTGAGTGGAACACCAAGGACTCTAGATCCATTCATTGTCATGAAAAAGGGTATTTACTTTAAGAATTCTGATGTTGTGTGCCCCTCTAACATTAACAGACTTGGAAGAAGAGGAGTAAAGTTAGCAGGTTCTACATTTATAATTTCAAGTATTACCCTGTTTTAACCAGATTTATGTTTTTTAGGTCAACAAATGTTATTTGAACCTAAGAAATTAGCACAAGAAAACATGAGTTTGTCTTGAAGAGGGAATGTTTTCATATGAGTCAGGGGCATTTTTTTGAGTGGTCACATGCATATTAACTTCTAACATTTCAAATTACTTGTTTGAACTAACTTATATCTTCAATCTCTGATATCACTAAACTGGATGGTAAAAAAAAAAAAAACCTGTGTAAATTTAATGTCCAAATTGTACTATTCACATTAAGTACATAAGTTATTAATATTAAAAATGTCACAGGTAGTGAGCTGTTTTTGCAACAAGGCATGGTAGACCCTCAGCCAGGTGATCCTGTTTTCTGAACATCCTTGGATATGGCTGACAATCTTTTGTCCTTCACATTTATTCTAGTTATTGCTTTAGAACTGATCTATATAGTTATACATGGATAACATTTTTCTTGGCTGCAACATCTGACCTTTAGAAGTTATCTTTTGGCATGTCTATGGGAATCTGCAAGGCTATTTGGCTTCATACATGTCAACCTGAAAGGAGTTTACGAATCTTAATCAATGGGAAACATGGGCCAAAACACAACTTGTCAGAGGGTTGACAGAAGATGGATTCCCTTGTTCTACTCACTGAATCTTTTCAACAGTCTTTTGTAGTAAATTCTACTATTGTTTTTTCTACTTTAAACGTGATAAGAGTAATGTTTAATGATGGAAAGCAGAATGCTCAATGTCTCTTAATCAGAAATTTAGAGTATCTATTGCATGCTTACATACAGCAGAAATGTAGCAGGGTTTCATGTGCTAGCTGGAGAGGTTGAGAAAGCCACAGTGGTATATACAAGGGATCACACTACAGACATGAGGTATGTAGCATGTGGTATCTTTTAACTCAGTGTTGTCAGAAGACTATTCAGATGGTGCCTTGTACGTACAGCCTCTCTCTGACATGTCTATAGTAGATTTTTGTTCTCAATTAGATATTATTATGAGACCTTCATGATCTGTCCAAATGCATATTTGGAAGTTAATATGTTAAGCTATAAAAAGTGTGCAAGTTGTCCACTATGTGAGAAAAATAGTTTTAAAATAACAAAGTCATGTACATAAACACAAAAAACACAGAGAGGAAACTCAACCAAAAGATATAAATGAGCTACAATGTCAAATTTCATTTTCAACTATTTTCTTTAAAGTTGTCTTTACTAGTAACTATAAGTGGTGTGAAATTTCAAGAAAAAAGTTTAATTAGCAGGAAAGCCTTCTCATGTGAATAGTCTTGAGAGTATTTAAGGGGCAAAGCAACTTCTACAGCAGCACTCCAAGTTTAGCTTTCTAACTTTAGTCAGGATATAAAGAAATAATTATATATCTGGCTTAGTCATAATTGCACCATCTTCTCTCTCATGAAAGGCTACAGATTGTATAACTACAGTTATTGATTTTCCACATCAGACATTTTAATTGAAAGGTTAAGAGTAAGCTGCATCAGCACACTTGGAGGTTACTAATTCTGCATTAAATAATTTGAGACATAAAGTCTCTCAGTAGACAAAAGGCTCAGGATTTTATAGGAAATATTTCACTTCTTGGAAATGGGGCATTGCTTTCACGAATCAAGGATATAAATTTAAAACCTGTACCAAAATAAAAGATCTGAACTCCATGAATTCTTAGTTTATAAATAAGAATGTTAAATCATTTTTTGTTTCTGTACATGTTTGTGTTATAGACCACGCAAGACCTTACTGCCACTTTGTAGCTAATATTGCTTAATTGACATTGACATCTGAGGTATTAGGATTAAGTTGGTGTTAACATGGTCATTAGTAGCTATTGGCATCCAGAGGCTATGTTTCAATCCTCAGTCCTAAAACTCTTACAAAACAAAAGATCAATACTCACTATTCATTTGTCAGCAATTACTGATATTCCCAAGGCAGATAAGTAGCAATAGAAACTAATAACTCTCATCATCATTAGGGTTGAAAATCATCTAAAAATTATAACCAGAATAAAGGTGATTCAGGGGAAGAAATGAGTTGCATAAAGACATATAAAATGGCAGGGACTAGGAAAGATCAAACATTATTAAGTCTAGACAGGGCTCACAAAGCTTTATGAGGAACTCTATGAATACCCTCAATATATTGAGTGATTACTGCTCTGCTTGAGCTACAAAACAAAATTAAACATGCAAAACTAAATATTTGCTGTTAAACTCTCATAACATTCTAATTATTTTTGTCAATATTTCCCAAGTAGGTTGTACATTACTTACACTTTTACTTTTCAGGAAGAACTGGGACATGCATAATTAATTAAATAAACCTTGAATTGTCAATTACATATCACAGTGAACCAACATCTGTTGTATGACTTTTCTTAGGAAAACATAGGCAAACATATATTCACCACAGATTGCGGACCAATGAGAGACCAGATCAGATAAATGATTTCACCTTAGTCTAGCCTGGTGAATCAGTGGGCTTATTAATGTTACTTCTGAGAACATTGGTGAAAATTTCCAGATAATAAATTATCCCAAAGCAGGTGTTCGGTCAAGAAGCCCACCCCAGCATAGGTGATGCCTCATCAGAGTTGCATCCCTGGGGTACCATGCCCAACTTGTAGGTTGATCCATCAGTGTTTCCTGTCCTCTAAAAATTTATTGTTTTTTATACAACCTTGTAAGAGTCCTTGTCAGTCTTTGCATTTTTGTAAGCTTCCTAAGTCTTATAAATTTGGAAAGTTTCTTAAGCCCTTCAAATCATAGTAACTTCCTGAGTCTACAAGCTTCCCTCTTACCTCCAGGGTAGACCATGCTTCCATTCAATGGAAATAGTTATGTAACACAGCCAACAGTTCTTAGTTTGTCTGGAAGTCTGCAGTTCTGAAACCTCCAAGAAGCCTTAGTGATAGCTTAGACTGAATTGGATTCCTTGTCTTTGTTCCCACAGCATACGGTATACATAGGATGTCTTAGGATATTCTATAGTGTTTTTTAAATTAAAAATTTTGATCACTGCCCTTTAAATCTCAGTGCTGACTTGTACAATCTTCTTCTACTATTTCTCATACTTCTTACTCATATATTTTCCTGCTCATTCACACCTTACCCTCTCTTTTCCCTTTCTCCATTTCCTTATAATTTCACTGCATGTTATAGCCTTAGTTCTAAAAGTACCTAAATGCTACCCTTTCCCCATATGTATCCTACTGCCACTGGCTTTGACCTTATTGGGGGATACAAATGAAAAATACAAGTCTTCCCCTGCATGTTAACCTCAGCACTGTTGTTAATTCATAACATCTAGTCCTTCATTTGGCTTTCTTGTTAAATTATAATGGGGAATATAAAGCAAATGAGGAAACCTCATTAGGAAGACAAGTTATCAAGAAGACTTGTGTGAAGGAAAACAAACCACAAAAAGAGTGAGAAAAGGGAAAAGAAAACCTGGAAGATAAATTCATCTCAATAGGCACACAAGACACTACCAAGAAACTAGGAACATGGGAGATAAGTCATCATATCATATCCACAAGTTTATGGTTCTTTAATACTAGAAACCAGAGGTAATGTGATAGCTGACATGCTAGAGGAAGATTTCAAAGTTCTACTTCAAAATAGGACCAGTGACTGTATGCAGAGCTCAAATAATCAAATGAAAGAAATAAGGGAACTGATTAAAATCTGAAAAGGAAGTTAGCCCACTAAAAGAAATGGTCTACAGTTTTGTGGAGAAACGAAAGAGATATCTTGATAGAGGGTGCGTTTCAGGGTTAGGGAGAAACCTGGATCCAGGGAAACCCTCAGGAATCTACAAGGATAACCCCAGCTGAGACTCCTAGCAATAGTGGAGAGGGTGTTTGAACTGGCCATCTACTGTAACAGCCCTTATTGGTGACTACCTTAATTGTCATCATAGAGCCTTCTTCCAGTACCTGAGGGAAGCAGTTGCAGAGATCCACAATCAAGCACTGGGCTGAGATGCTTGAGTTGTAGAAGCCAAGGTAGGTCATGACAGGGTGGGGTGGGGTAGGGTGGTGACCCACAGGTACAGCTGATGTGAGTTTTTGGGAGCTCATGGTCTCTGGAGCAACAGTTAGGGAACCTCCTTGAGACTGTGGAACCTACCTAGGCCCTCTGCATATGTGTGACAGTTATGTAGCTTGGTCTCTTTATAAGTCTCCTAGCAGTGAGATCAAGGCTTAGCTGGCTTTTGGGAACCTGTTTCCCATGCTGTATTGCCTCCTCCATCCTTGACTCAATGGGAGGAGCTTGGTCCTGCCTCAAACTTGATATGCCATGCTTTGTTCAAGCCCATGGGAGGCCTGACCCTTTCTGGATGGAGATGAATAAGAAGTGGAAGGGGAAAGGGGAGTACAGATGTGAATCAGGGAGGGGGAAGTGGTTATAACAGGAGGAGAAGAGGGAGGTGAAACTGTGGTCAGTATGTAAATAAATAAATAAAACTGGTATTTAAATAAAATAAATAAAAAAGAAAACATGGAAGGAAAAAACAATAAAACTGAGACTACAAAAAAACCCCAATAAAGTATTCAGTTAATCAAACTAAAAGAGAGTGAGAAGAAGAAGAAGAAGAAGAAGAAGAAGAAGAAGAAGAAGAAGAAGAAGAAGAAGAAGAAGAAGAAGACAAAGTCTACAGTCACATAGCATGTGCCCAGGGAAATTAGAGCAAAAAATGTTCCATACTAGAGAAGTAAATGTATACCCAAATATAAGAGGCAGCTCTAACTCCAAATAGATATGACCTAATAAATAAGAAATAATAAATAAGAACCTTTCCTCATAGAACATAGTCAGGATGCAAAAAATACAAAACAAAGTAGCACTGTTAAAAACTGCACTGGAAAAATACTGACCCCTACACAAAAACAAATGCATTAGCTTTTATCACTTTTCTCATAAACAACCTAAAATATGTATATGTGTATGTGCATACATACATACACAATGCTGTCTTTTTAAATTAAGGGAAAACAAGAACATGTCAAGATAAACACAAACTAAGTCAATGTATGACAACAGATATCTATGAAACACTCCATTCAAAATAAAGGATCCCCTGAAACACCTTCTAAATCTGAACATATGATATGACACAAATAAAGCCTTAATGACTACAAATACATCAGAATAGTTTCATTTTTTATTTAAAAAATGTTTCTATTCATTTTAAATACCAACCACAGATCCCCTTCTTATACCTCCTGCTCCTTCCAGCCTCCCCCAAAAGGGTAAGGTCTCTCATGGGGAGTCAGCAATGCCAGTACATTCAATTGAGGCAGGACCAAGCCCTCCCCACTGCATCAAGGGTGAGCAAGGAACCCCACCATAGGTAATGGGCTTACAGAAAGCCAGCTTATGCACCAGGGATAAATCCTGATCTTACTGCAAGGAGCTCCTCAAACAGACCAAGCTATACAACTGTCTCCCACATGCAGAGGACCTAGTCCAGTCCCATGCTGGTTCATTCCACAGCTGTTGGTCTAAAGTTCCTGAGTTCCTATGAGCTTGGTTTATTTGTCTCTGTAGATTTCCCCATCATGATCTTGACCCCTGCCCCCTTGCTCATATAATCCTTCTCTTTGACTGGACTCCTAGAGCTGGGCCTGGTGTAGCTATGGATCTCTGCATCTGCTTCCATCAGTTACTGGATGAAGGCTCTATGATGACAGGTATTCATCAATCTGATTACAGGGTAGGTCAGTTCAGGCATTCTCTCCACTACTGCTAGTAGTCTAAGCTGAGGTAATCCTTGTGGGTTCCAGGGAATTTCCTTAGCACCAGGTTTCTCCCTTACCCCATAATGGCTTCCTCTATCAAGATATTTCTTTCATTGCTTTCCCACTCCATTTCTCCCCTAGCTCAACCATCCTGTTCCCTCATGTTCTTATGCCTCATCTTCTCCCGTCTACTGCCCAGTTTACTCATGGAGATCTCATCTATTTCCCCTTACCAGGGTGAGCCATGCATCTCTGTTAGGGTCCTCCTTGTATCCTAGCTTCTCTGGAGCTGTCAAAATATGTTGTAATAAAACTAGAACTCAACAGCAAAGGAAACAACATAAATTATTAGAGATGGAACAATAAATTTTGAGTGAACTATGGAAGATCAAAGAAATATGGGAGGAAACTAAAAATTTTACAACCTAGAATCAAGTTCAAGTGATAGAACAAATTACCATAACTTCTGAGATGCAGCTAAGACAATTATTTTAGGGAAGAGCTAATATCAACACATCTCAACATGTCCTCAAATATACAAAGAGAAGATGACCACCATTCTACCAGGTAAGTATTACTCATGCACTTGAACAACAAGATGAAGAAAGACAAATTTCCATAATACATATAGGCACAAACCTTTTCAACAAATACTTTGCAATAAGATTGTATATGATATACAAGTTGATTTCATCCCAGGAATGCAAAGTTGGTTTAGGTTAAGCAAACAAATAATTGTATTATAGTTTAAAAGTAGGTTTAGGGACAAATTATATGACTGTTATAGCAGAAGGGAAAAAGCCTTTAATAACATTCAACTTTCTTCTTATTTTTTTGTAGAAAATATGGTAGAAGAATATATCTAAACATAAGTACTATATATGACTAACCTATAGAAAAATTATCCCAAGTGAGAGAAGTGGAGCACTTCCTTTAAAATCTGTATGAAGTCAGGATACCCACAGTCTTGACTCTCATCTATTATCATGCTTAAAGTATTAGATAGAAGAATAAGACAAGATAGAGAAATAAAATTTATATAAAAAAGGAAGTCAAATTATTGCTACAGTTGTAATCCATGGTCTTATACTTAAGACTCTAAAAGCTTCAGAAGAAAACTCTTAGATCTTTCGACAAAATAAGAGAACACAAATCAATATATAAACATTATTAGCATTTCTATGTAAAAACTAAGAAACTCAGAAAACCAGGGAAAAAAACAATTTACTCTAGCTTCAGCAAATATATCAGTAACAACAATAGCACAAGAGTAGGTCCTAGGAATATGCTTAACCAAGGAGGGAAAAGACAATAACAATGAAAACTTTAAGAAACTGAAGAAAAATTTGAAGGAGGCAATAAAAGATAGAAAGACATTCGTAGTCATTGGTTGGAAAAACTATATTGTGAGAATGCCTATATTACTGAATGAAGTCTGCAGTCTCAGCACAATCCCCACAAAAATTCCAATGATGTTGTTCCCAAATATAGAAACAAAGCCAAACATTCACATGGAATCATAAAACAATACAAAACAACAACAACAGAACAGTGAATAGCAAAATAATACTAACAAGGAAGAACAATGTTGGAGTTATCACAGTACATGGTCTCAAATAACATGACAGCATCACAAGAAAAAAGACAGCATGGTACTGGCACATCGACAGACAAGTAAATGGAAGGCTTGGAGCATGGGACTCAGAAATAAACTCCTGTAGTTACAGCCCTCTAATTTTGACAAAGTATAATTAGAGGAAAGACATCCTCTTCAACAAATGGTTCTGGGGGGAAAAAAAGCATATCCACATACATGAGAATGAAATTAAATCTGTATCTTCCATCCTGGGTGAAAATCAATTCAAAGTAGATCATAAATCTTAATGTAAGACATGAAAAACTGAAACTGATAGAGAAAAACAAGGCAAACATTTCAAGACTTAGGCATAGGCTTGGACTTTCTGAAAAGGACTCCAACAGCACAGGAAACAGCTCTAAAATTGACAACAAGGATGAAATTAAATTAGAAAAGTTCTACAAAGCCAAGGAAAAATCACCAGAATGATGAAACATCATGCAAAATGAGAAAGAAACTTTTCCAACTATAATCAACTGATTGATCTGTAGAGCATATAAAGAACTGTAAATCCCAATCACCAAACAAACAAATCATCTAATCAATAAGTGGACTACAAAACTGAGTGTTCACTTCTCAAAAGAAGAAAGAGAAAGTTTCTAGAAATATTTTTTAAAATATTTAATTCTATAGCCACCACAGAATGTACATTAAGTTAAATAGCTTTAGGTTGCATCCCACTCCAACAAGAGTGACTACCAACAGAAGAACAAGCAAAATGTGCATCCAGTGATAGGAGGAAGAAGAATGCAGCTGTTTGGATTGTAAACTGCAACAGCTGTCACAAAATTCATGGATATTTCTAAAAAATAAAATGTCAAATAGAACTATCATAGGACCCAACTATAGCTATTCTGGAATACATACAGAAATAGCTATATCCTACCAGAGAGATACTTGAACATCTGTACTGAATGGTCACATTTCACACAGGCTAAAAAATGGAGTGTGTGTGTGTGTGTGTGTGTGTGTGTGTGTGTGTGTGTGTGTGTGTGTTGGACCTAGAGTAAATATGGTGAGAGTGAAGGAAGAGATATTAAGAGAAGAACAGAAAACGAGTAATAGTAAAACGTAGCATGAAAGGAGAAAGGAGCTAAAAAGGAGAAGAAGGGGAGCTTCAGGAAGGGGAAGGATCAATAAGAAGAGAAAAATGATGGAAAATTCCATAATTCTATTCATTGCATTATTTGCTATGTTTGAAAAGTAAAAGTGAAATAAAATAGACATCAACCTCTTAAAATAGACCCAGTATGTAACTGACCTTATTTTATACAGCCTGGTAGCACAGCAATGTCACAGATGGCAATGATTGTCATCAAATATTGTTAACCCAGATTGTGTGATTCAGTCATGAATTCAGAACTTAATGAGGTTTATTCTTCGCCTTTGATTAGTCAGGTGGCATTTATGTGTTTATTAAGATTTTATCCTCTCTCTCCCCCTCCCCCTGCACGCGAGTGTGTGTGTGTGTGTGTGTGTGTGTGTGTGTGTGTGTGTGTGTGTGTATAATGGCACCTACAGAGGCCAGAAGAAAGGATCAGATTCCTGGAGCCTGAGTTACAGGTAGTTGTAGCTGTCTGACATGGGTGCTGAGAACCCAGCTCCGGTCATCTAAAGGCAGCCTTTTGACTACTGAGACATTTGCAAGCCCAATTACCCAGGTTTTATAGCACATATACAGAATCATATTATCTCATTGCTGGGCAATGATAGCTGAGTGATTCAGAAATTTATACTGCATGGATCTCCCTTCTCATAACACTATGATGTCAGAATTATTCAGAGGGAAACTATGAAGTGTGGATCACATGGAAGGACTTATGGGGTAATTTGGTCATGTTCATACCCCAGTCTTTCTGGCTGTCCCTACCCTACACTCTCCTAACATATCTTACATCCCCCTCACAACTTCATGTTTTCATTTTCTACTAAGTCCAGTAAGTGCTTTCCTTATAAATATGGGATCATACACCCCAGAATGAGCAACCTACAATTTCTGAGCCTCTCCTCAAACTAAAGAGACTTGACCTGTCTCCGTAGACATAAATTTCCCTAGCTCTTCAGCTGGTGCCATAGCATCCAATCCTTTCCCTCTTCTATGCTGGAATTTCAAATTCTTGATCTGGTGGAAGTTTTGTGCTGATAACATCAGTTGCCAAGCGTTCCTGTGTGTAATAGTCATGTAAAATCCAGAGTCTTGCTTTCAAAGCATTCCTCCCCTCCTCCAGCTCTTATGTTCTTTCCAGATTTTCTTCTCTGATATATTCTGAGTCTTGGGCCGGGGAGGTGTTCTCATACAAACACTTCATCTACAGCACCTGGACACTCACTGTCCCTTACTCTCAGTTTGTGAAACAGTGAGAAGTCTGTAGAAACCACTACCCTGTGAAATCCAGAGCTTTTCTGACCAAGGCTGAGAGCAGCCCATGGCCATGGATATGAACACAAATACAGAGAAGGTGTTCTGACAACAAGGCCCAAGCAAAGCTATGTACACAGGTTCTCCCCTAGAGTCAATAACTTTCCCAACTTTAGTTTCTAACAAAACTCCTAGTTCTAAAACATGAATTCTTTCCTGTGAAGCAGGCCTCAAGCCCAAGTGTGAGAGTGGTTGGATACTCACACTGTCTTTTCACTATTGACCAGAGGGCACATTACGCCTGGTAGGTGATTATTGTAGTATGCAGGATCCAGCATTGGGAGTAAGACTGTTAATGTCACGCTCCCCAACCGCCTGCATATTACTTTCTGGCCATATGATAACTAGCTAATAGGGAGAGTTTATTGGTCAGTCTCAGGCTGCTTTTTTTCTAAGTGCTGTAATTAAAGTGTTTGGTTTCTGTAGCAGGAGGATCTTACTATCTTGGGGCCAAGGAGAACAACAACAACAATGACTTGCGTTGTTTTGGGCTCATCTGGGGCCTCATTGACAAGCAACTTGTACAGAGGCATCCTGTGTCTAGCACTGAGATTCTTTCATTTTATAACACGTGCTTTCTGGGAGCAGCACAGATCCTTTATAAGAGGTACCTCTATTCAAACTGCTTTTTAAAAAGTGTTTTTAAGTTATGAAATGACAGTTTTGTAAAACTTCATACATCCTTAATTTGGATTAACTCAACCCTAGTCATCTTTTTAGTTACATATATACTTCTATGTGGATCTCAGCTATTAAAATATATGTGACTGAAACAGGACGAGAAATTTTCAATTATTTTTCTTTATTTTTGAGAGTATAATATAATTACATTATTTCTGCTTTCCTTTCCTCCCTCCACATCCTTTCATTTGTACCTCCTTGGTGTCTTTAAAATTCATGGACTATTGTTTCATTAATTGTTGTTACACACATATATGTATATGTGTATACATAGTTATTTTATTTTATTTTTTTTTGTGTGTGTGTTTTTTGAGACAGGGTTTCTTGCTCTGTAGACCAGGCTGGCCTTGAACTCTCAAAGATCCGCCTGCCTCTGCCTCCCGAGTGCTGGGACTAAAGGCATGCACCACCACCTCCCGGCCTCATAGTTATTTCTAAATATAACCTACTCAGTGTGTATAATGTTACTTGTATGTATGTTTTCAGAGCGGGCCATTTGGTATTTAAGAGACAATTAGT
This sequence comes from Peromyscus leucopus, assembly GCF_004664715.2. Taxonomy (NCBI): domain Eukaryota; kingdom Metazoa; phylum Chordata; class Mammalia; order Rodentia; family Cricetidae; genus Peromyscus; species Peromyscus leucopus. Next base: position 88,736,881 of record NC_051068.1, on the reverse strand, counting down.
GTGCTCTTCCCAGGAGATCACTAACGTTGGAACTCTCAGAATGTCTTCTTTCCTGTTGTTCTTGTGTAAGGATGAGGCCTCATGGCTTTCCTCATCCACTTTAGCATTTCTATTGTTACTGTCCCTGTTCAACTTATGTTTAGGCAGTCATGTTGATGAGACTTTGTGTAGCTTCTGACATTACCAGAAAACACAAACTCACTGAAAACTTCCTAATCCTTGGGTTCTTACAATCTTATACCTCATCTTCTGCAATGTTTTTTGGGTGTTTAAGAGGTTCTTTTTAAAATAGCAGCAAATTTTTAACAGTTGAGCTGATGTTTGCATTTGTTAATCACTTGGTATTTTGAGTTTATTTCTATTTCATCTTGATTTCACACCATATTCAGTTTATTGTATTTCAGATAAAGTTAGATAATTAACAACTCAAAGATCTCCCAAAAGATACACACATTATGTGAACTGAGCTCACTCTATACACCCCCCATGTGTATTAAGTGTTGATAATACATAGTGAGGATGACATCATAGCATCTGTTATTATACAAAGTTGCATACAAGAAGGTCAATTTGATGTGTTACTGTATCTCAGAAAATATCAATATTTTATGTACAGTAGCAGCATCATGCTGTCATAGTAAAATCATTTGTTTTGTGTGTCCTTCATTTAAGCTTGTGTGTAGTCAGAAGTTTCTCCAGTCCCATCCCGACCACCCAGACAAATCTCTCCCACCCTCAGTCCCAGAGCCACTTACAAAATAATTACTCAGAGGCTTATATTAATTACAAACTGGATGGCCTATGGCTTCAGCTCTTGCTAGCTAGCTACTTCATCTTAAATTAACCCATTCCTATTAGTCTATATGCTGCCGTGTGGCCATGGTGTTATCCATCTGCTGGCATCTTGTTGCTTCTTTGGCTATGGGCTGGCATCTCCCTTGACTCTGCCCTTCTTCTCTCTGTATCTCTGTTTGTATTTCCCACCTGGTTTTAAGATTTCTTACCATAGGCCAAAACAGATTTATTTATTATCCAATGGGAGCCACACATATTCACAGCATAGAGAAAGACACTCCATGACACTTGTGTTACTGTATATAAAATAATATAAAAGGCTTAGATTTTAGATTATTGTAAGTCATTTCTGCTTTGCAAAGTCTTTAGCATTTGATTTGTTAAAAGAAAAAATTTAAAACAATAAAAACCACTGAACAGTTCTGCTATTTCAAAGTAAAGAGAAGTAACTGAAATGAAGAACATTATCTTAAAATTCATAATTATTTTTAAAACTGGTTCTTAATAGCTTAAAGACAATGATAATTATTTAATAGAGCTAAAGCACAATAAATAACTCTCCTATTTGATCCAAGGTAGTTAAAATTCCCTCCAAGAAATAAGTTGGCAAATGTTCAAAACATGGAGAAATGGATGAATGCTAAAATAAAGTAATAATTCTCCTTGCAAGGTAGAATGGCTGCACATTTCAGAGCGGGAACCCACACAGCACTGAGGACATTCCAGTCTTGGCATCCTTTCAGAAGTCTATTTCTAGGTACTTGCCAAATCATTGGGAACTTTCTATTCCCCAAAATAGATCATTATAATGCCCTCAGTAAGAAGAGCCACTATTGAACTAATGCCAGATTTATCTTTGGTTTTAAAATCATTATGAGTGTTAGCACAGCTATTAATAACCCACTTTGTAGTTTTCAAAGAGCTTTCATTTGTATTGTCTCATTTAATTCTTTCAGCAACTCAGAGACACATGGGAGCTTGTATTATCATCATTATATCTGTGAGAAACTGAGTCATCCAGACTGAATTGACTGAGTCAGTTAAACAACTAAAGACTGGAGTTCACACATCAGGAATCTTTTCAATTTAAAAAGGGTAATAAAACACATATAAAACATTTCTTTAAGGTTTTTAACATTTGTAATTCTCATCCCTAATACATTTCTGTGCTCTTTGTATATACTCTGCTACTTAATTTATATATCTTACCTTTAAGGAGTCCAAAATTTGGGAGTGAGTTATAGGACAGATGGTATAGAAGTTAGGAGGAAAAGTGGATGACGAATGTGATCAAATTACAATTTGTGTATGTGCTAAAGTCTCAATAATTAATTAAAACACATGAAAACAGATAAGAATTTTAAAGGTATATTTTTGTCTTCTACCTTTTCCAGGTGAAGTTACAAAGCTTCTAACAGTAAAGAAATTCACTTTTAACTTAGATCTATCTTGTTCTCAAGCTCAAACTCTTTACTTTAGATACCACTTCATTTCATCCTTATATCTTCTCTATGAATCAAGTACAGTGCCTTTCAGTTTTATAGTTTTGAAGATGGCCTCAGAAAGGTAACATTACCAAGAAAAACAGGTTGCACATTTAGCATTCTGGCTGGATGAACATTCAGTTTTGTTGCCATTGACAATATTTTGTAAATACACAAATAAACTCCCTATCTTAGAAAAATGATTGTAGTTTGATCTGCTAAGAGCGGGGGCTGACAGTAGGATCTGGATCCATCCCTGGTGCATGAGCTGGCTTTTTGGAGCCCACTACCCATGGTGGGATACCTATCCCAGCTTTGAGGCAAAGGCTTGGACCTGCCTCAACTGAATGTACCAGACTCTGATGACTCAAGCTTTACCTTCTTGTAGGAGGGAATAGGGGGTGAGTTTGGGGGCGAGAGGCTGAAAGAGTTGGAGGAGGGAAGAGGGGAATCAGTGATTGGTATGTAAAATGAATAAAAAATTTCTTAATAATAAAAAATGATTGAATGAAATATAAGTTGAGGTATGATTGAATATTATTTTGCTGTGGGATAATACTCTTGCACACTGCAAATATTTGTCATTCAAATTAGTTTAATAAAATGCCAATTGGCCAGTAGCTGGGTAGGAAGTATGGGTGGGGTGACCAGACTAGGAGAATTCTGGGAAGAGGAAGGGCAGAGTCAGGAGTCACCAGCCAGATGCAGAGAAAGCAAGATGAGAATGCCATTTTGAGAAAAGGTAACAAGCCACATGACTAAATGGATAAGAATTATGGGTTAATTTAACTGTAAGAGCTAGTTAGTAATAAACCTGAGCTACTAGCTGAGCATTATAAGCAATATTAAGCCCCAGAGTCAAATATTTAAGAAGCAGTTGCCTGGTATTTGGGAACAAGCAGGTGGGAGAGAAACTTCAGCCTACATTCTTTCAGCTTCAAAGTACCATTGTTTCGTTTTTGATTTGTGTGCTTTTTGGGAATATGGGAAGTATATAAAGGTTGGTTTGTGTATTAATTGACTGTCATGACTAAATAAATGCCTTTTCGTAAACAAATAATGTTGAGTAACTTCTATAATTATTTGAAAGTTCTGAGTAATTGGCCTATTCTTATGCTCTTATTATGAGCCATTTACTAAACAATGTATTGAGCTTATCTATGCAGAAGAAAAAGGCTTAAAGTACAACAATGCATAAATTAGATTGTTACAATTATGAAAACATTACACTAGTCTGTAGAAAACATTACACTAGTCTGTAAATCATCAAGTTAGTCCTTTCATACTGTCTTGTTATGAGACAAATCCCCACTGAGCTAAGAATAACTTCATGCTCAAGGTTATGTGTACAGAAACCATAAACAGGAACATCATTTAAAAGATTCACATTTTTTGTTAAATAGAAAAGAATATTTGGAGCTGGGTGTAGTGGTGCACAACTTTAATCCCAGCACTCAGGAGGCATAGGTAGGTGGATCTCTGTGAGTTTGAGGCCAGCCTGATTCTCACAGTGAGTTCAAGTCAGTCAGAGGTACATAATCAGTCCCTGTCTCAAAAAAAATTGTTTTTTTTTTTGAGCTGTTTCTGACAATTATGATTTCAGTTATAGAGTATAATTTCCTGTTATATGCCAATAGTGGGTGTAATGAGAATATCAGAGTTCAATCAAATGGTAAGGACTCAATGATTTTTGAAATAAATCTTTAATTGCAAGTTCATCTGCTCTAGTGCCCATGTTGCACCAAAGAGTAGGAATAACAGCATAGTTCAAGAACATAGTCACAAATGTGGTATATGAAAAGGCAAGCTCTTTTAGCATAGAAATATATTTCAACAAACTATCATTTTCTCTTTTTCTTTGATGTTACATCAAAAAATAAAATAAGTAATACCACAGTTTACAAATATCACCATGTATGAAATTTTAAAGAAACAATAAATTACTATATTACTGCTCCCATTACTAAAAGTATGCAATATTAGAATATAGTTCATGGGCAAAACTTGTAGAAACCAAATCATGAATTTCTCCTGATGTTGAGATAGTATAAGTCCATCGTTTTAAGCAACAATGACCATATAATTTATAATTACCCACAATGACTTTTGTTTGTGTTCATAAATTCATTTATTCTGGAAAGAATGCAGATAGTAAATATTACATTTCATCAATCTTCACTTTAGGGATACCTTCTGCACAAACTTTTTAAAATAATTAGTGTTCTACTTTTGGTTCACTGTTTAAATACTAATTATTTTTTTTCCAAAGAAATTCAACAACCATTTATTGAGCAACTACTGCTGACATGGTTACTTTGGGGATCTGCAAGAAATAGAGAGATAAGACTGAAAGGGAGTGTAGCTTCAGTAACCAACCCCCACATTTTTTTCTTTTTATTTAAGGCTCACTCGATGAGGTGGAACCCATTCACGGCAGTGCTAAATTGGCTAAGAACCTGAGGTTCTAGGTCATGGGCATAGAGGAAAGCCTGCTACTATTATTCTGTTAAAGGAACATAGCAATAAAATTACATTTAATCCTATGGTTGTCCCCATAGACCAAAGCATTGCTCAATCCTTGTAGAGATTTTCTTCTTGCAGTAAATGATAAGGAACAAAGAGATCCACAAATAGACAATGTGCAGGGACTGAGAGACTTTGGTGCATTAAATTCTAAATGGGATGTGTTTGCCAAACCCTTCCCCTCAAGGCTCAGGCATCTGTGCAGAAGAGGAAGCAGAAAGACTGGAGGAGCAAGAATGATTGTTGGGGAATATTATTTTAAAGTGTGTTGCATTTTTCTACTGCTTTTGTTAACAATTCAAAAATGCGTTTGATTAAAATAAAATTAACCTGTGAGCAGGAGGCTGAGTCAGCAAGTAGCACAAAGGAAGTGGTAAGGAGAAACCACATGTAGCAAGGGTTTTTTAAGCGGGGGCTGAGAGGAGAACGCTGTTTTTTTTTTTTTTTTTTTTTTGTTTTTTTTTTTGAAGATGCTGTCAAAGGCAGAAGGTTAGCCTCTCTGAGTGAGCAGAATTCCACCTAAACCATTGATTTAGATAAAACCTCTCTTAGTAGCTCCGAAAGGGTCAGTTCCTGAGGGAACCGAATCCCCTCAGGCTGCTGGTAGCAGCAGAGTTGCATTCTCTGACTAGGATCGCCATTGCTTCAGTGGCAACCACTGTAGAAAATAGAAAACAGATGACAAGTGATAGACGACTCCGTAGAAACAGTGTCTTCTAGACACAGCAGAACTGGTACACATATCAAACCATAGAGACCGTGATGTCACGTACAATTCCTCAACAGGTTCAGAGCATACGAAATCCCAGCATCGAAAAGAGGAAGTGGAAACAAAGTCCCACCCATAACCAAAAAGCTATTTGCAATAGAAGTCTGCTTAGAGGGGGAATAATTGTTTTCTTCAATAACGTGTCCCTGGGTCCTCTCAACCACACTTAAGAGCAAGTGCCATGCCCAAGAGTAGTTGACCAAAACAAAACAGATTCTTCTTTTCTTTTCCTTCCTTCCTTCCTGCCCCCACCCCCACCCCACTTTGTATGTGCTTCCTGTTTTGTTATATTTGGGTATATTTTGTCTTAATGATTTTCTTCTTTTCTGAGAAGAAGGAGGAGGAGAAGGAGAAGGAGAAGGAGAAGGAGAAGGAGAAGGAAAGAGGAGAAGGAGAAGGAAGGAGAAGGAGAAGGAGGAGAGGAGAGAGAGAGAGAGAGAGAGAGAGAGAGAGAGAGAGAGAGAGAGAGAGAGAGAGAGAGAGATATGAAGTTGGATGGGTAGGATGAAGTTAGGTAGATAGGGAAATGGGGAGGATCTGGAAGGAGTTGAGTGAAAGAAAAGAAAATGATAAAATTATATTGTATGAAAAAAGTAAAAAAAATGAAAAAGAAAAACACAAATGTGAAACCCATCTTTAAAGGCATATACATTATAGACAAATACATCAATAACTCTAGTTTGTGGTTCAGTGGTTTCCATTTCTATTATAAAAAATGACCATAAAATCAGCGACTTGGAATTCTTCAAGTGAGAAGTCTGAAATGAGTCTCAAGGGATTATAGTCAAAGTGTTGATAACAGGATATGTTTCTAATTTTATTTTAGACAGAATCTCATTATGTTACTTAAACTGACTTTAAATTCAAAGTCCTCTTGCCTCAGGTTTCCTGATTAGAAGCTTTCAGCACCATACCCAGCTAGTGGTTGTGTTTCTCATGAATGTTCTAGGAAAGAGCCTATTCCCTGCAGTTTTCGGCTTCTGGAGCCTGCCTGCATTCCTTGCTGTGACTTCCACTTTCAAAGATGCTGCAGCAGTGCTCTCACGATGCATCTGTAACTCTTGCTTTGTATTTTTACTTATAAGACCTTTGCAATTGCATTGGGTCCAACTGGATAATATGTGATAAGATCTACATCTTAAGTCCCTTAAATTTATCATATGTTCACTTCACATGTTGAAGTAAGGACCTCAGGTTTGGAGAGTCAGATGTAGACATCTTTTTATTTTGTGGATATACAAATACTTGGCTAACTATGGTCAATAGACTAGTATTCACATTTTAACTTTTATCGGTAAATGTTAATTGTACAAAATAATGAATTTCATTGTGACATTTTTATGCATGCATATCAACTACTTTGACCATAATCACTCCCCTTTACTCTTTTTTTTGTCTCCTATACCCCATTTTCCTGGCTCCTTTCTTCTTTTCAGATCGTCTCCTTTGTACTCTCTCTGTTTATTTTTATTTTAAGCTCCTGAGGGATTGCTTGTATGTATGTATGTATGTATGTATGTATGTATGTATGTGCACGATGTGTGTGCCTGATATGTCTGTGGAGGTCAGAAGGGTAATAAGTCCCCTTAACCATGGAGCCATCTCTCCAGACCTCATATAGGCAATCTTAATCTATTCATATTCAAAGAGTTTAACTGTTTTAAATGTTTGCTCAAAATTATGAAGCCAAAAGCTTAACATTAAATAATATAAGCAAGCAAGAAAAAATACACCCATATAAGATTTCAAAACAAGAAAGCAAATTTACTGATAATGGACTGAGTATGTTAACTGAAGCACATACATGTTTTCGGACTACTGGCATATGTCAACTTATCTAAATTTACTTTAGTTTTAATTGAAAAGTCCTACTGTCTGGAGGCCAAGCCAAGTATGATAGAACTGTAGCTAGATGTTACAACAAGGAAATACTAGATTAGAAAGAAATTTCAGTTATTAAATCACTCAATAAATTTTAAGTTTTTTTGTAATAATCATTTGGCTGCAGATACACTCCTTAGGGTTTATGCAATGGTTGAGCATATCTAATTTGAAACTTAACATGAAGTAAATCATAGTCACAACTCACTCTTCCACTCAAAACAGATGCAGCAAAAGAGTCAATTTAATTTTTCTGTCAATGTTTATTAGTGGGGTCCATGGGGATGTATAGGCTCCATAATGGCAGGTAGCTAGCATCTTGATAGAGTTTTCCTGGAACTCACTTGGTAGCCCAGGCTGGCCTCGAACTCACAGAGATCCGCCTGGCTCTGCCTCCCAAGTGCTGGGATTAAAGGCGCGCGCCACCACCGCCCGGCTGTATATATATATTCACATAACTTTGATGCCATTAGCCTCTCTTAAAACAGCTGGCTATCATCTATTTATAGAAAGACTTTTAGATGTGTGAAAATGTAAAACTGAAATGTTTGACTTGGACAAACAAGATCAGTGGTCCACATACCAACAAATTATTTGGAGGAACAGAGGATGCTGCAAGTATTTGCTTCTCCTCCATATATGAATCTTTCCTGAGCTCTGGAGAGAGGAATCACAGGAAGAAAGTGGAGTTAAGCTTAGCAACTTTTACAGTTTTGGTTGTGAGCCTAGCCGTTAGTGGCTGAGACATCTCTCCAGCCCATTAATGAAAAAGCAAGCACGGGGCCTGCATGAGTCTGCACTGTGTCTTCTTCATATGTGTTATAGCTGCTGCCTTGGGACTCCTAACAGTGGGAGTGAGTTGTCTCTGACTCTTTTGCCTACTCTTGGGACTCTTTTGCTACTGTTGAGTTGCCTTGTTGAGAATTGATATGAGAGCTTTTGCCTTGTCTTATTTTATCTTGTTTTATTGGTGTTTCTTTGAGGCCTTTTCTTTTCTGAAGGGAAACAGATGGTAGTAGATCTGTGGGAAGGGGGATGAGGAGTGGAGGGAAGGGAAACTGTTGGGATGTATTGTATGAGAGAAGGGTATATTTTTTAAAAAAATTGGTGTCTTTGAAGGGAACCTTACTCTAGCCTTCATTGAGTAGGACTGCTGTTGTAACCCTCAGAGATGTTTAGAGGCCAGAGGATACTTACACCCATTTCCATTTGAGATCAGTGATGCAGCAAACAATCTTTAAACATCTGTCAGTCACAGTTAAATTAATTCTTCATGAGGAACTGTTCCAGATAGTACAATTTGTTAATTATGATAAATACAAAAGAACAAAAAACAAGCAAACAAAACAGTTATTGGATTTCATCTCCACAAAGCTAAGCGAACTGGCAATCAAAGGGAAATTCTGAGTTAAGGAGAATTCACTAAAATTCTAATACAGAAGAGGACATGGTCTCCAAAGTAAGACTTCCTGGAGGGGAAAACAGAATCCATTTCCTGTCAGTTGTGCACCTTATGAAAGTTGTAACAATACTTTGCCTCAGTTCTTCATCTCTAAAGTAAGTTGGTCCAGGGAAACTGGTCTTTGTTGTGCTTAATAAGTAAAATATATGGGGGAACATTGTCCTGATTCTGCCCAAGGAGAGCTAGGTGAGGTTTAATCAGACAGGTTGGGTTTGTCTCTCCACCAGAGTTTCCCTCCATTGTCCTGACAAACTCATTTATTTATTCTTTCTTTGTATGAGTCTTATAGCCAACTATATTCTTATGAATTCCTTCCAGGGACTTCTTACATTTCTTATAGAAACAAAACAAAACAAAAAACAAACACAAAAACCTTCCATGGGGCAGGAGTTCTTTAAATGCCTGTTGTACATTGCACCCTGACAATGTGTTATTTGCTGGGCTAGTCTTTCCAGTTTTATGTTAAACACAACCATGGATCTAACACCAGTGCTCTATATCAAGTTAAGTTAAATAAGAACTACAGTTACTATATTTAGAGAATAATAAAAGAGAAGCTCCCTTAAACAGTGGTCACAGTCAGAAAGTAGCTAAATAATAAAGTTTGTAGAGCCAGAATGTTGTTAATATCTAGGCCACCTGACTAAAAAGTCCTGTGGCTTAGACAGGAAGCCCAGTGGATTCAGCACAAACATATTCTGGATACCAGGTAACCTTATATAGCACATAATGCCCTTTATTCCTTAGGCATGTATCTTTAAGATGACTGGTTTGAACCTGATTGCCCCAGTGAATGGTAATTTTAAAATTTACACAAGAATCTACTTCCATTGTGAATATTCTTTTGCTTTGAAGTGTTTGCTCCTGAATATCATATGTGGAGACCTGTGTAGGAGTCTGTGGGAGTCCAGCTGTAACCTGCTCCCACCTTTCAAATAGTTCTTAGGTGGAGGAGAGAGGAATGTGAAAATATTATGTAGAAAGATAGAAAGAGATGATAAGAAAGAGAGAGACAGGACAGCTTTGGAGGGCCCTGGGTCAACACCCAGCTGACTTAGGCATTTATTCAAAAGGGCTTTTTATAAAAATGCCAGGGGGAGAGGCAAAAGAGCCCCCCCTTGCAAGATCAAAGCACACAGTATAGCCAAGTGTAGACCCTTCAAAAGACCTGGTAACCACACCCATGGTCAAATCATACCATTATGCAGGCCTGATGGGTAAAGCAAGCTCAGATTCTCTGACCCTGAGTAAAGTCTCACTAGATAACCTCAATTGGCTACCACTGATTTGGTAGAATATATAAATATTTTAAGATTCTCCAGTGCCACATGTTTTAAAATCTGTATATTTATAATCTCAGTCCAGTTACTTTTTACCTTGCATTTTTGTATAATGGGGATTTGAAAACACTTTTGCTTTTCTGAGTTCTGAGCATCCTGGAAACATTGATGTCTCAAGTGCATTCTTAGGCTCACTTTACTAGTGGAGTAATTAAAATGAATAAAAATCTGTTTAAAGTTTCATGGAATTAGTAAGCTGAGGAAAAAAGGTCTATGTAAATCTCAAAAATGAAATATGTGTATTTCTTACATATGCATAAAATTAAAGAGAAAAATTGAGTCAATTGTCAAAAAAAATCTCCAAAATTTTTAATGATCTGAATATCATCAGCTTGAGTATGTTTAGTTCCTGTGATTTCTTAATGGGGTTTGCAAACAGGCTTACCTCATTGAAGCTGACACAGTCATGTGATTTCTTTTATTATTATTTTTATCTTTTGAGATTATAATTACATTTTCACCTTCCCTTTCCTACTTCTAAACCCACAATACCTCTCATTGTTCTCTTCCAAATCCATGCCCTCTTTTTAATTTTTTTGCATGAATATATATGTATACACACACACACACACACACACACACACACACACACACACACATATTTCTAAACATAACCTGCTCAGTCTGTGTATGGTTACTTGTATGCAAGTTTTTGGATCTGCCCATTTGATATGCCATTTCTCTGGGAAAGGTTTTTTTTCTCCTACTCTTGGAATTCTTTAGTCGTCTGTGGTTCTCTGTGTAATATTGTGGCTTTGTGGTCTTTGCCCTGTCCACTCTATCATGTCTAGTATCATCTTTGTCCAGCTCATATTTAGGTAGTCATGTTGGAGAGACCTAAGAGATGTAGCTGCTGACAAGACTAGGATAGACTGTCTCACAGTGAACTCCAGATGTAGATTGTTACAGAACATCCCAAACAATCAAATTTCAGAGTTGGAGAGCCAGTCCCAATGGATATATCTTCAGAACAACTCTTGCACCAACAGCTCAGAGGACAAAGCAGGAGAGGAGGAGGAAGAGGGAAGGGCAGAGGATCAACGGGTTTGCTTTGAGATTGTGTCTCCTACATGATTTCATTATTTAGTTAGCTTAGTTTTGAGATTGTGCTTTGATTATAACATTCCTTCCTTCCCTTTCTTCTGTCCAAACCCTACAAAGCCCCTCCCTGCTCTCCTTCATATGTGGCCAGGGGTTGGGCTATCCTGATGGTTTTATTATGAAATACCTTAGTTCAAAATATTTATACATATTTTAAAGTTATCAAATTTATCCTTTCCTTTAATCCATCTAAAGATAAAACTGTAATAATAGAAATATTGAAAAGTAGTGGCTGAGCATGATTGCTGAGAATCACAACTTTCCACATGATTTTTGCAATGTTCACACTACCTATAAGGCCTACATAGAATCAAAGTAGAGTAAACAGTTGTTTAATCAAAAGTGATTTCTATACCTACACAAGAGAAGTCATAAACCTTATACCCAGAATATTTGATACATCTTTAATGATTATCTTGACCTTAGAAAACTATTAAACCTTGATATACTTAAATTTAATAGAACTTTTTTTAAAATTAATTTTGAATCAATTACTAAAATGGTTTATTGAAGGTTTTTGCATAATAGCATATGTAACCTAGAGAGGAAGCAGCAATTCCTACAGTCTTTTCCCCCCTATTTTTGGTTGTATGAGAACAAGTAGATCAATTGGTTTCATATTAAAATAATATTAACAGAGAAATACCAAGACAAGAGTATCATAGAGGCTAATATATATCTATATTATGTTATAATACTCAAAATAACATTACTGACGTTTTCATTTAGGAAAATTAACTGCATTGTATCAGATCTCTATTTGGTGATCAACTATAAATATTTTTGTGGGGGTGGAGTTGGTTTTATTATCAATTTTTATTTGCCTTTTTTTCAAGTTTAGGTAATACATCTTTCAGAGTAAATCCAGAGATGTAGTCATATTTACTCTTCAAGCAAAACTCAAAAGTTTACTTCTTATATAAGCCCCAGGTTTCAAACAGCCAACTTATGCACTGAGTACAGGACCTGGTCCCAGTGCCTCCCAAACAGATCAAGCTAATCAACTGTCTCATTTATCCAGAGGGCCTGATCCAGTTGGGGGCTCCTCAGCAATTGGTTCATAGTTCATGTGTTTCCATTCATTTGGCTATTTGTCCCTGTGCTTTATCCAACCTTGGTCTCAACAATTCTCGTTCATACAAACCCTCCTCTTTCTTGCCAATTAGACTCCTGGAGCTCCACCTGGGGCCTGGAAGGAGGGGACTGGACCTGCCTGGACTGAATCTACCAGGTTGAACTCAATCCTCAGGAGAGTCTTTGCCCTGGAGGAGATGGGAATGGGGGGATGGGCTGGGGGAAAGGCATGGGGGGGGCGGGAGGGAGGAGAACAAGGGAATCCATGGCTGATATGTAAAATTAAATTAAATTTATATATATATATATAAAGTTTAATTCTTAATTCTTAGATCTATAAATTGAATTTCCATGGTGGGTTATTTCTAAATTTCTGTGCTTATTTCAGTACTATATTTCTACAAATGTAGCATTTCCAATCACATCAAAGTTCAAAACAAAAATGACTTACTCCAAATTCAATAAGTATTTATCTATTCTAATATAGATCAAATATTGTGATAAGGGAATATAAAATATTCAAGAACTTGGAAGTCAATTCAAATATGACAATAAAAGAAAAACTATAATATGGATGTGTGTGTGTGTGTGTGTGTGTGTGTGTGTGTGTGTGTGTGTGTTACGTTATAGGCCATAGGAGAATGGATAAAAATCTAAGGACTGACTGGGAAAGTTTGAGAGCCATAAAAGAGAACATGGACAATCTATCTGGGTTGCAGTGATGAGTACTTGCTTTGGAAGAATAACAGAGGACATAGAGAATAAGGCTGGGTTATGGATTATCATAAAGTATAAGTTGTTTGGGGAAAAAGCCTGTGGTTATGTGATGTAGGGTGTAAGTGATTGTAGATAAAATTAGATCGATATTGGGTAACCTAACGATTTTGCTCTTCCCTGGGGAAGACTACTTCTCCCACTCTTAGAAATCCTTAGTTTCCTGTGTGTGTGTGTGTGTGTGTGTGTGTGTGTGTGTGTGTGTGTGTATGGTTGAGACCTCATGAGCTTTCCCCCATTTGCACTAGTATACCTATAGGTATCATATTTGTTTATGTATTTTCATGTTGAGGCGGTCATGTTGGGGAGACTTTATTGGTGTAGCTTCTGACATTCCTAGAAGACAAAAGTAGTCAGGCCTAAAAACATATACATGCAAGTAGAATTTTACAAACTGAGTAGGTTGTATTTATGTATTTAGAAATACATACATATATATGGGTGTGTATATATATATATATGTATATATGTGTGTGTGTATGTATTTAATGACAATTAATGAAAAGAGTACAAATCTGAATGAGAACAAGGAGAGCTATATTTAGATGGAGGAAAGAGAGAAATTAGGTAATCATCTAATAAAACAAAATAAATACTTCAAAAATAGATTTGCGAATGCAGTCGTGCTGTGGGATACTTGTTGCTATCATACACACAAACACGTACAAACATACATATTTATCATCTAAAAATTATAAGTAAATTAATCTATATTAAATAGGTGTCTTGAAAGCTATGTATAACTTCCTTTAGAAATTCTCATCATGATTTCACCACATTAGGTACCTTTCCCCATACTGTCGTATTACATAGAAACATGTAGCAACACAATAGTAATAATAAATATTATACTAAAAATAATAATAATTTTTTGGTCACTTCAGTACCTAGCTGTGACCTACACCATGGTAGATACTTGGGAAATAATTCACCATTATATCAATTACATCTCAGTGTTGCAGAGGTGTGAGTCAGAGACTAATCACAGAAAATAGCAGGATCTAGATTTGAATCTAGTGGATGCTTTGAAGAATTTCATGAATACACTGTAGTGAGCTGAAAAAAGAGCAGCTTACTGATGAAAGACTTTTGACACTTTAATGTAATTAAACCACACACAACCACTCTGCACTACTGGCCTATCCATTCTCTTTCTATAGCAACAGAGATGGGACTGATACAGTAATGATCTGTATCTAGTATTTAATGTGTATCTGATAGGGTAGTCTACCTCAATGACATAGCCATGTTGATTATATCTTAAAGTTATTAGCTTTAACAATATAGTTCATTAACCTAAGTTATTTTCTTAAGCTATCACTGTATCCATTTAAGGTCTTGATAGATTCACACTCACGGGGAGATTGCTGTAGTAAGAGGATCCCTGCGTTAAGATAGAAATCTTCTGCAGACATAAAATTAATCAGCCTTGTGAATTTGAAAAAAAAAAATATTGTAGTTTTGAATTAATACTAAAGATTTCAAGTTGGTTAGTGGAGTTGAATGAAGTATATTAAATATCTACATAGATAACTGGTATGTTGAAGAGGCTAAGTTTCTAATCAGTTTTTGAGTTTCATTACTTATTAAAGTGGGAGGCTGAGTTATGATGAATATTTCTGCTGTCTTCATGAGTATACAATGCTCATGAAATTCTTCAAAGCATCCACTAGACTCAAATCCAGATCCTGCTATTTTCTGTGATTAGTTTCCGACTCACACCTCCGCAACACTGAGATGTAATTGATATAATCATGAATTATTTCCCAATTATCCATCATGGTGTAGGCCACAGCTATGTGGTGGGTTATGAACATAGCTGTTTGCTTCACATATGGTAGACAATTGTATCTTAATTAATACAGAGCATTAAAAAACAGAACAGTGTGACTCTTTCTAATAAAAGCTTTCATAAGCATTTATTATTCCTAATGGATTCTGGAAGGAAGTCCTTTGATAGTACCATTGTGTCGTTAAAAAACAGTATCAGTACTAAAGGAACTGGGAAAATTTGAACCACTTTTGCCTACCCAAAGGAAAGACTCAGGATTGCCTAGGCTTGAAGAGCACCACAAAGAAATGTAGCTTTCAATAACTTCCTTTGAATATTAATCTTATTGGTAAGAAAGAGTGGAAATTATTTTCTCCACATAGCCACTTACATGTCTCACAGAAGTAGAAGTGACTGCAAATGGCAATGCTCTACAGCCCTGTGCTGTACGGCCTAGAAAGGGATTGTGAGAAAAGAAGTCAAAGCTGCCTGAAATGGATTGATATAAAATGGAATTTTCCCCTAAAATGATTTTCACTTGTCTTTCATATTCTTGAATGAAATAAAAAAGAGCCATCTTCCTATTAATCTATAATATTCCCTTATCCTTCTTTAAAAATAATCCAGCCAAAGACATCTGCCAGTATGGAGGAAGATTTCTCATGCCACTCAAAAGTTTCCCTATGAAGTCCTGATTGATGAAGTCAGTCCATCTTTTAAGATGTGAATAATAATGGGTATTTGGTAAGAGGATAATCAGGTTAAAGCTGGCAGTTCTGTGAAAATTTCTCTTTCATGAGTCTCTGAGGGCTACGTGGCTTTTCTAAAGCCTTTGGTTTGCACTTAATCCCCTTTATTTTACTTTTAATTTCCCCTTTTCAACTGATACACAAAATTTAATGTGTAATTATAGGATATGATTTGCAATTTTGTAAATGTATACATTGAATAATGTTAAAAATTAAATATATATATATATATTCTTAAATATTTATCATTATTTTTGAGAAAAAAAATCACTGGAAACTTTCTTTTAGTTCATGTGAAGTATGCAGTGTGCAATCGTTTAGTATACTCACTTTATCAAGCCGAATTTATTTCTCTTTTCCCACTATAAGTTAGTACATGATGAATAACCTTCATTTTAAATTCTACTTATTTCAGGACCTATAAACATTATTGAAAATAACTGGATTGAGCATTAAGCATTATTATTAATCATTATGCTAAATACTAAAATAGTTGTAATTATATTTTTCAAAAGAACACATATAAAGAACAGGACATATAAATATACACACATATTGAAAAAGTGTAAATGTATTTTGGAAAAAAAATGGATGATTTAGAATGGTCAATTACAGACAATATGATGAGAGAGGTCATTTCCTCTCTATTATATATCTTTTGAGTTTTATATAAAACAGTAACTATTTTTAGAGAAACTATTTAAAATTAGTTGTAATAGCCTGTGAGATAGCTTGACATCAAGTCTGAAGATCTGAGTTGATCTCTGAGACACACATAATTGACAAGTTCTGCAAAATATCATTTGCTCTTTACATATGGTCCATGACCTATACACAATACAATAATGTAAGAATTAAGGTAAATATTAGTGGCTTGTCAACAAAGATTATGTTAATGAGGTAGAAACTCCACTAACACAGGTCATGTTTCCCAATGCTTCCATCACAGAAAATATTTAATAAAATTTTGAATAAATAAATAAAAACCTTAAGGAATCAGTGACAATGATTTAAAGACCGTCTTTAGAGGTTATATAAACTCTTCACTCAGTGTCAGAATATCTGCATTGTTAGCCTCTTTGACTGTTGTCACAGAAAAAGGCAAGTTTGCAAACCACTGACCAGCGCATGCCTTTGGAAATATAGTGACTTGTTGGGGGATAATGTTCATTGGGTTTGCTAGCCTAGTTCCTTTTTCAGGATTTTAGGCATTTACTATGTATTGAAACGCATTCCGGGTCTTCAGAGTGAGAGGAATAGAGCTTCACTCACTCTATCACTTGTCTTCCTTTTTCCTTTGGGAAAAAGTTTTTCTGGGAAATCTATTCAGCAATGCTTTCATAGGATATGTTTTCTTCTGCCAAAATTCACAATCATTTCTGCCTTCAGAGCACAGAGGATCTGGTGAGAGCCACCGAGACCTAGAATTTGCTATAGTTCTTTTGCTATAGTGTCTCAGATAGAAGGGTTCTAAGAGTATGATGTACATTAAAGTCAGTAACAACTACTGCATAATGGAGACCAATGATGTGGCTGGCACTCTATACATTTTAAGTTTTATTTATGTGTTTTTGTCTGCTTATGTGAATATACATGTGTGAGCACTCAATGTTCTGTCCATGTACAGCAAGGGAAGAAGAGGGTTTTGAGTGTCATTCTCTATCACACTCCGTAGATTCCTCTGTGGTGATATTTCGCTTGTGCATCCCAATAAAGATTATCTGAAGATCAGAGGAAAAAGGCAGCCACTATATTAAACACAGAAGTCAGGCAATGATAGCACTTGTCTTTAATCCTAGCATTCGGATCTCTATGAATTCAAGGCCACACTGGGAACAGAGCCAGGCATGGTGACACATTCCTTTAATTTCAGTATTAACCATAGAGGTCTGGAGGTCTGTACAGACAGACAGGAAGTGATGTAGCTAAGCGGTGAGAGGAAGTGAGATGGCAGGCACAAAAAGGCATATAGGCATGGGTATGCAGGAAGTAGGTCTCTCTTTGGCTCAGGATTTCTAGTGGTAAGAAAATGCTGGCTTCTTTCTGCTTCCCTGATCTCTCAGTTTTTACCCCAATATCTGGCTCCAAGATTTTTATTTATAAGACCATTTAGCAATTCATCTTACATTCTTCTAGGCAGGATCTGTCCCTGAACTTGGGGCTCATATATTCTCCACTAGGATGGAAAACAGCAAGTTCTAGCAAGCTTCATATGTATGCTACACCTGGTGATAGGATTACAGGCATGTATGAGGTGCCTGGTTTGCTCCATGGGCATTATCTTCATTATCTCATTTTCCAGCCCATATGTACATTTTTTTTGAAATAATTGTTTCTATTTTTTCGAGATTATAATAAAATTGCACCATACCTCCCATTCCCTTTTGTCCCTCTAATCCCTCCCATGTACCCCTCTGCTCTCTATGAAATTCATGGCCCCTTTTCTTTAATTATTCCATACATACAAACATGCATGTCTGTTCATAAGCATATAAATACAACCTTCTCAGTCTGTGCAATGTTACTTGTATGTGCAGGTTATCAGGGAGAATGTGAGACATAGTCTTCCCCAAGGAGGAGCACCACAGTTGGTTATCCAATACCAAATGATTAGCTCTATGTACATTTAGAAATTTAATTCGTCTAGAAGAAAACTACATGGGGTCGATACTTTTAAACTCAACTTCTTTTGAATTGAGGCCAGAGAGTTTGTAGTGTCTGCTACAAGGTCAGGATGGAAGTGGATGACCTGACATTCAGATTTTGGTTGGGGCTGATCTTAGCATATTTGCTGTTGGGGGTGTTTTAGTTTGTAACTTTATTACCCACGATCCATTGTTCCAGTGTCTTCATTTGCCAGGTGCTCCCTCTATACAAGGAGGGTTCATATCCTGAGACATTCTGTGGAAATTAGAATGAAATCCTGAAATGCCAGGTCTCAGATTGTACTCAAACTGTCGCATGCTCTCTTGCTAAGATATATGGGCCTGAACTCATTAGTGATGGATTCCAAGTAGCAGCAACCGTGCAGGTAAAACTTCTTAACTAAGCAGGTATTCAATCATTGTGGCAGTGTAAAATGTCATAAGCATTCCCAGCGTAACCATCTTTTCATTACTTTGCTACATTCAGACGGGTGGATTCAGGAAGCATTAGAGTAATGCCAAACCCCACCAAACTACACACTGTAACTGAGTTATTTGGAAAAACACCTCATTTTGTGTTACTAGTTTTCCTTGATTCTGATTCTTCATTGTTAAAGGGTTAGGAACTTGCAGCCGTGTTCATCTGAATGGAGAGGAGAGAGTGGTGGAGGAATTCTTTTCTCTCCTCTCTCCTGTCACTGACAGTCTCTCATCTGTTTGAACCCCTCAGGCTCCAGGAGTTTGGAAACCTGCCACCTAGCAGGCTCCCCAGACAGTGTAATGAAAGTTAATGGACCTCCAATCCAGGTAATTCACATGAATTAAAAATAACTTAGGAAGCCATTTAAGGCTCTATAAAATCAAATTGAAAACACTATGTGCAGAGGTCAGAATGGTTCATTTCAAACATTCTGTCATATACAATAAATGAAATTCATTTGAAATACCCCCAAATTATCAGAAAGTACAAGGAAGCAGAATTCTCCATGTTACTTTTTACATAATTAATTGCTTTTATAATATTTTCTTGCTTAGTTTATTCTAAATGTATTTGTAAAATATAAAAAATATCGTTTCATATGATAAATTCATTAAAGTTATTTCATGATTTATAATAATTTTGCAGAAATTAAGATAGAATATATAATATAGAAGGAAGGAAAAATGACATTTGTAGAGAAAAATAAGTGAATGAAGTAACATTGCATTTTCTACAGAAGGGACATAATCTTCATGCTTGGACCATTTAATTATGTTCTTTGTCAGAAATGAGACTACACTTAAACCAAACCTAGAGACTATTGCCACCTCCTTAGAAAGATACAATTCTCACTTCTACATATGTTTATTTAACTAGAGTATGAATTCACACACAAAGGTCAGTAGTGTGTGAATTTGTCTTCAATGAATCTGCATTGTAGTCCATGGGTAAGGCAATTACTGACATCTCACACTAAAGAAGGGAATTACAGTACTGATCACAGGCAATGTATGAAATGTTCTGAGACTTTTTTAAAGGGAACTGACATCAAGAGGAAGCCTGCCTGATGGGGTGTAAAAAACATACACATCTGAGGTTTTAATGCTGGCCTTGCCTCCTTCTAGTATTTGACTTTTTGGTGCTTAGGCCTTCTCATCTACAGAACAATAGTAACATAATCTACTATAATGTTGTTTTGTGCATAAATTCTTCACTCAGAAGCTCACAAATTCCTGGTGATAGATATTTACTATGCAATGTTTACCCATCTGTCCATGTATACAGCATGAGGAGTAGGTAGGGAGCAGGAACACTAGTACTTACAAAGACTGAAAGAACTTGTAGGTTAGGCCTGAGTCTTAAAGAAGAGTCAATACATCTTAATGGGGCTCTAGGTGATTCTTTTGGAGGAGATTGTCATTGCACTTCTTACTTTATAGTTGAGAAAATGAAAAAAGTTAGCAACATTTGAATAATTGTCCCAGTGGTGTAAGTGGCTGAGCCAGGCTACAACATTTTTATATGAGGCCATTAATTCTGTGTTAGCTCAGAAAGAGATTATCAAAATAATAGGACCTAAAGGAACCATTTATACCAGTGGGAAGATGCCTATTGCAGCATCTCAGGGGTTTGCATACACAGTGGTATTGGCCTTGTAATTATGATTTGTAATTAATGGTGATATATACAAACTCAAAAAGCTGCCATGCAAAACATATTTTTATATGGGGTTGCATTAGGAAGTCTTTTGATTCTAGGCCACTTTCTTGGATTTCTGTTATCAAACTATCTCGATGAAAATAAACTATACTATTTCTATTTCATTTTTAAAATGTTACAGGCTGGAAAGTTGGCTTTGTGGGTTAATAGCATCTACGGTTCTTGAAGGGCATCTCCATTCAGTACATAGCACCTATATTTGACAGCTCATATCCACTTATAGCTCCAACTTCAAGGAATCAGACACTTTCTTCTAGCCTATGGCAGAGCTACAGGGAAGGTTTATCTACTCTTAGTATGACCCAGTGCTTCTCTTCCTTTCCTTTTGTCTCCATCACCAAGGAAATAACAGTTCATGCACTTCTGCACTAGCAACCACAGACAGAAGATACACTAGAGCCAAAGCGAGGCTCCACAGAGAAGACGAGGTAAGGACACTGACAGCCAAATTGAGCACATTCCTGGATTTTAGTGAAAAAAAAAAATGGGAAAAGATGGAACTTTGTGCCTGTTCTCTAGAATCCACTTGATTTTTGAGTTGTGCCCCAGTACACCTCATAGGAATGCCTATGGAAGACCCTCTAATAGAAACTTCCAACATGCTTGGAGTGTCTAGGAAACAGGTTTAGGGATCTTGCAGAAGCTTAATGGGTAGTAAAATAAATAGAACCAAAAACCAGTAATTTCTCCTTGCAAAAAGGTATAAGTTGCTGGGTGGTGGTGGCGCACGTCTTAAATCCCAGCACTCGAGAGGCAGAGCCAGGCGGATCTCTGTGAGTTCGAGGCCAGCCTGGGCTACCAAGTGAGTCCCAGGAAAGGCACAAAGCTACACAGAGAAACCCTGTCTCAAAAAACCAAAAAAAAAAAAAAAAAGGTATAAGTTATCAGCTGGAGACAAGAAGCTCATTTTTTTTTTGTTCTCACATGGGCAAATAAGAGTGCCCTCTACACTGGAGTTCTGTTTTTCATCAGTCATAAAGGGAATCTCATGGAAAAACCTGCATGCCTCAAATTATTCTATTCAAATGTTTTGTTGTTGTTATTTGTTTTGAACAGCTGCAAAGATTTCAGAATCAAAAACTGATGTTAAATTTTTCCTTTGTATACATCTTATATTTTCTTGATTGGCTGGTACTTTCAAAAACTTAAAATCTCCAGGAATCATCCCTAAGTTGGAGGTCAGTTGGCCCACCCTCATGTATTTTCACTTAGTAAGACCACTCACTGTCAAACTCAAAAGTATTTAGAGGTTTTCCTTTCCTTTCATTTGACTATGTTTTGCTTTGCTTTTCTAATCAGATTCCTACTATGAAGCTCACAGCATCCTTAGTGAAGGACTATAAAAATGCAACACCAGCCAGGAGGTGGTGGTGCACACCTTTAATCCCAGCACTCGGGAGGCAGAGGCAGGCGGATCTCTGTGAGTACAGGCTAGCTGGCTAGGGAGGCAGAGGCAGGTGGATCTCTGTGAGTACAAGGCTAGAATGGGCTACAGAGTAAGTTCCAGGACAGCCAGGACTATTTCACAGAGAAGCCCTGTCTCAAAAAACCCAAATAAATAAATAAATAAATAAATAAATAAATAAATAAATAGATAAATAAATAAATAAATAAATATGAAAACAAGTTCCAGACAGCCAGGACTATTTCACAGAGAAGCCCTGTCTCAAAAAAAAAAATAAATAAATAAATAAATAAATAAATAAATAAATAAATAAAAATGAAACACCAGTCCTTCCAGAAGTATGAATTTTAAGCACAATCTTGAGCCAAAAATTGTAGGTTTGATTCTCAGATTGCTAGCCATTGCAGGGAACATTAAGCGAGATAGTAAGCAATTGCTGTGCATTTTGCATGCTTAAGAGTTTTTCATATATATCTTTTATCTTTGTCATAACTACACTTCGATCTTGGTGCTACTGCTATTCCTTTATACAGGTAAGGGAACAATCATATCAGGTTGTTATTAATTCTTTGAAATTCTTACAATTAGTACATTTAGATCCAAAGCCAGTTAACCAGTCTCCAAGACTGGAACCTTTATTTTGCATTTTATAAATCTACTAAAACTTTTCATTATCATGCAAGTGTTTCACTTGCTTGGCTGGAGTTAATCCAAGATATATTATATTATTTATGGTCATTGTTAAAAGTATTGTTTCCCTAATTTTTTTCTCAGCCCATTTGTCATTTGTATATAGGCATATTATTGATTGTTTTGAGTTAATCATACATCCAGCTACTTTGCTGAAGTTGTTTATCAGCTGTAGAAGTTCCCTGGTAGAATTTCTGGGATTGCTTATGTGTATCATAAGCAATATGATACCATATACCATATTTGATACCAATACCATATCATTTGCCAATAGCAATACTTTGACTTCTTCCTTTCCAATTTGCATCCCCTTGATTCCCTTCAGTTGCCTTATTGCTCTAGCTAGAACTTCAAGTACTATATTGAATAGATACGGAGAGTGTGGACAGCCTTGTCTTGTTCCTGATTTTAATGGAATTTCTTTAAGTTTCTCTCCATTCAATTTGTTGGCTATAGGCTTTCTGTAAATTGTCTTTATTACGTTTAGGTATGTCCCTTTTATCCCTGATCTCTTGAGCACTTTTTTTTTCGAGACAGGGTTTCTCTGTGTAGCTTTGTGCCTTTCCTAGAACTCACTTGGTAGCCCAGGCTGGCCTTGAACTCACAGAGATCCACCTGCCTCTGCCTCCTGAGTGCTGAGATTAAAGGCATGAGCCACCACTGCCCGGCTGAGCACATTTATAATGAAAGAATGTTGGATTTTGTCAAAGACTTCAGCATCTAATGAGAGATGATCATGTGTTTTTGTTTCTTTCAGTTTGTTTTATATGGTGGGTTGTATAGACAGATTTTCATATGTTGAACCATCCCTCTATTCCTGGAATGAAGCCTATTTGGTCATGGTGGGTGGTCTTTTTGATGGGTTGTGTTCTTGGATTCGGTTAGAGAATATTTTGTTGAGCATTTTTGCATTAATTTTCATGAAGGAAATTGGTCTACAATTCCCTTTCTTTGTTGAATCTTTGTGTGGTTTGGTTAGCAGTGTGACTATGGCCTCATGAAATGAATTTGGCAATGCTTCTGTTTCTATTTTGTGGAATAATTTGAAGAGTATTGGGCATTAGCTATTCTTTGAATATCTGGTAGAATTCCGCACTAGAACTGTCTGGCCTGGGCTTGTTTTGGTTGAGAGGCTTCTAGAGATACAACTTGGACACCAATCCAGCCAGAAAAACCTTCGACCTATACAATTGGTCCTGCCTGCAAGATGAGCTTGGGGTAATGGTGTCACAGAACTTCTGGGAGTGGCCATCAATGACTGGTCCAACTTGAGACCCATGCTTCAAGAGACAGCCCAGGACTGACACTGCCTCGATGTCCAGGAACCAGAGACTGGATAATCCAGCGACCTAGGATAGATCCAAACATGACTGGCAAAAAAACGAGATGGAAGATGAGAAAGAGCCAGACGGGGAAGAACAAGATGAAGTAGAACGAGAAGAGGAGAGAGGAGATGGGAGGGGAGATGATATGGGAAGTAACAAAGTGGATGAGAACCTAGAAGGGGCAGAACTAGATGAAGAAATTAAGATAGAATCTAGAAGGGATCACAGACAAGTGTAGAGAGAAATCAGGCTAAAGATGACCTAAATATGAGAGCAGAATATAAGCTTATAGCTGTCACAGAATAATAAAATATATGGACTAAGGAAAAAAAAGTAGTCAATGAAATGATTCCTATTGGTATTCTGCTACACTCATAGACTGGACCCTAGCCCAGTGGTCATCAGAGAGGCTTCATCCAGCAACTATTGGGAGCATATGTAGAAATTCACAGCCAAACATTAGTCAGAACTTAGTGAATCTTGCAGAAGATGGGGAGGAAGGATTACAAGGGCCAGAGGGGTTGAGGATAGAGGAGAACACGGCCCACAGGGATCATGGGGGCTCACAGAGATTGCCACGACGGTCCACGGAGCCTGTATGGGTCTGAGCTATGTCCTCTCTGTATATGTATGACTGTGTACATTGGTGTTCGTGTGGGACCCCTAGTAGTGGGAGTAGGGGTATTTCTGACTCTTTTGTCTGCTATTAGGACCCTTTTCCTCCGACTAGGTTGCCTCTTGCAGCCTTGATATGAGGGAGGGGCCTAGTATTATTGTAACTTGTTATGCTGTATTAGGTTGATATCTCTGGAATACTGGCACTTTTTCCTGGTCCTCTCTCTCAGGAACCTGTCACTGAAGAAGGATCTACTAGTTCAGGTCATATGTCAACAGATAGAGTTTACTAAAATCTCTTAGTAATTACACATTTCTTTAAATTAATATTTTTAAAACAAAAGCTTGTATCCATTATCTAGAACATAGACCCCTTCTAAACTGATTCCTTCTTCAGATCTCTAAATTCCTTCTCTAAATCTCATATTTTGTTCACAATAATATCTCTAACATCAAGAAGTAGTTCTGTCCTACTTGAGTGCCTTCTAAACTTGTGTTCTATGTTTATATCTAATGTTTCTTTATAGAAGTGTTTTAAATTATGTTGAAATATTAATTTATAAATAATATTTTTATTAATTCCTTAAGAATTTCATACATGGACTTTTGATAAGATTCATGGCCCTCTCCCAAATCTTCCCAGATCTTCTTCTTCCACACATCCCTACCAACCCATTTTCATGTTTAGAAGTCTGTCTCTGTGTCTCTCTGTCTCTCTCTCATTCCCCTTCAAGCTCAGTTTGTTTTACATAATGACTCCTAGGCATGAGACTTGTCCAGGAGTGTGGATGATATATCAGATGTCACAACATTGATGAAAAATGAATTTTCTTCCCCTAGCAAGAGCCAAATGCCAATAGGTGCTCTGCTAGGGATGGGACTTTATCCTTCCCTACCTTCTTCATGCTGAGAAATGTGTGGCTTGAGCTTACCCAGTTCTTATGCATGGTATCACAATCAACCACTGTAAGTTCACATATAAAAAACAAAAAACAAAAACAACTATTGGTTCCCATGAAATCCCACTTAAGCTTGGCTCACTATATTGCCCCATCCCTCTACAGCACAGGATTAATTCTGACTTTTAGCTGAAGATTAACTTTGTTAGCTTTTGACATTAAAATAGAGTCAAACCGTAGGAACTCTATTTCGTACTGTTTTCATCTGGGAGCCAAACAGTAAGTTTGAAGAAGTTTGTTAAATCTATTCCTTCTGTGATATCTCTACTGCTTTGCACGGTGCATGAGGAATAACAACCTTTAATAATATTTGCTGAGCAAATGAAACAATTATAAAACACAAGATTTGTGCTCTGAACTGAGAGTTCTGTTGCCTTAAACAAAGTGGAAATAAAAATCCTCAGTGATGAGCAGTTAGCGTGCTGAGGTATTTAGAGTACTGAAGGTGATTGACAACTGCTTTTCACCCTCTACTTTGCTCTTAATTGAAGTTTCCTGTTGGTTTTTTTCTTTCACAAAAATCTTTCCTTATGAAATCTCTATTTTATATGGCCCAGATATAAATGAGATGCAGATGATTGCTTTACAATCAATCTACGCACAGACCTATGAAAATGTGATTATTAGTTAAGTACAGGACCAGTGATTTCATATTTTAAATCTATTTCTTAATGGAGCCTGTAGTCGGAAGTTTCCCTGTGTCTCACCAGGCCCCTGCAGACCCTCAGCCACTTATAAAATAATAATTCAGAGTCTTAATATTATTTATAATTGCTCGGTCATTAGCTCAGGCTTATTGCTGACTATCTCTTACACTTAAATTAACCCATAATTCTTTTCTATTTTTAGCCACGTGGCTTGGTACCTTTTCTCAGTTCCACCTTGTCATCTTACTTCCTCTGTGTCTGGCTGGTGACTCCTGATTCAGCTTTCCTCTTCCCAGAATTCTCCTTCCTCACCTATATTTCCTGCTACAGGCCAATCAGCACTTGATCAACCAATCAAAGCAATGCATATTTACAGCATACAGAATGGCATCCCACAGCAGGAGCCAGTGAGTATAGTATAAGAGAAACTCTGTAAAGTGATTCAGTTTACGAAAAACATAATAAAAGAATCATATATCATATACGTGCATATATAATCCTTTACTTAATTATATATAATATGACAGAACCAAATATCTCCAGGAACATTGCCTTTTTCTCCATATGGAACTGGTATTTATAAAATACCAATTCCAATAATAAACTTGTGCTATAATTTTCAAATAAGTAGGAATTGTATAATGATAATTAGCTGTTTAGATAAAATCTTTTATGCTCTTAACAAATTTCTGAGTCTGTTCACTTTATTTCTAGGGCATATGCTTAGGAACTTTTTTTGTTGTGTTTATTCTGTTCAGTTTGTTTATTTTGTTATTTCTACTTATAAGAATATTCCACATGTCTTCAGATATTTGAGCACTCTTCCTAGAATTTTTCTTTTTTTCTTCACAGTTAAGCACATTGGAACTAAGATTCTATTATTATTATTATTATTATTATTATTATTATTATTATTATTTTCTCTAAATCACACTGGGAAATAAGAGTTGATTATAGCTAGAGAATGTTATGAAATATGTTCTTTGCATACTATAAAATAAGAAATTAAATAATATTGTAAAATCAGTTACTATCAACCAAATTTTCATTTCTTTCTTCTTTCCTTCCTTTGGAGAATTTGTTGTTCTTTGTGTTATTTTAGTTTCATTTTGATGTCACCTTTTAAGACCCTCCATCCTGCTCCTGTTCACTCTAATTTCTCAAACCCTTTTTCTCAGGATGCCAGGAGTCAGGAGATAGCATCTAATTTTCCATCATCTTATATGCTGAAGATTCTGTATTTACTTATTTTTTAACCTTTAATTATTTGTAAAATCATGTGCTGCTCTAGAAAGGTGTGAGAATTAAAGAGAAAAAAGATCTTACTTCTGAGATCTGAAGGAAACTCATGATATATTCACAGTGATGGGGATATAGTAACTATTCAAATACAAAACTGAATGAGTAGATGACAAAGATTGATGAGAAGACATTTTATTTACATATAATCTTATTGAATTGCTTTAGAATTTTCTATTTAGCTTATTGTCTATAAGAAGATTTGTGTTGCTTGAATACTGTATCATGATAATGACATTGATATTGAGTAGTATTTGTGGAATGTCCACTAAGTATAAATCCTTTAAATGGAATTACACATCACTGTCAGGAAAATTCTCAATGCTGTTATTATTCTACATTAAAAATCATAGGAACATAGAGCATGTAAAGCACAAAGAGGTGTGCTTTTTATTCAATGCCATTCAGTCAGTAATAAAAGATTTGAAATGAGCAACCCTAATGATGGAATATTTATAATTTCATATGTATGTTTTACAACTTTTTTTCACAAATCTGTCCCATACTTTTTAAATATAAAAATCAGTATCGCTATTTATTAAATGGTAAGCTGTTGTGTATAAAAGGGCATTTGAAAAGCTTAATTTCACATACAGAAAATGTATCATTGACAATTAATAGCTTTCACACAGTTTTCCTTTTCTTCTTAGATGTTCCCTTATCATCTTATTTAATGCATGGTATGTAGACAATATAATGAAAACATCTTCTGAACTGAAATATCAAGGTCATGATGCAGTGACCTCTTCAGAACATGACCTTTCTTTGTCCTTTTATTTCTAACTCATAGAAATCATGAGTAGATTCCTAATGCATTTTTAACTCAATTCACATTATTTCACGTCAACTTATGTTACTTCTTTCTGCTGGGACTCTGCATATTTTCTTTTTATTCTTAACTAGAAAATCATAATATTTATGAATTCATTAACAAAATTTGTTTTATTCTTGTTATACTAGATGTAATTATTTTTCACATTTCATTTCAAGGTTCTCTTTAGCAGAGAAATTTCAATATCAAGGCTGGAGAGATGGCCCTATGGTCATGAGCACCTGTGGTTCTTGCATAGAACTTGGTTAAGTTCCCAGCATGAGTATGTCATGCCACCGTTATCTGTAACTTCATTTCCGGCAGTTTGATACTCTCTACCCTCTGTGAGTCCCAGGTATGTTTATGGTAGACATATATAAATGCAGTTGAGACACTCATACATATAAACTATTTTTAAAGAATTACATATATATCTTCTTTTATAATTTCAAAGTTACCAATATTATCATTTTTTTCCTGGACTTTATAAACATTTCACAACACTTTTCACCTAACCATGTTCATAGACTTAAATCCTTTCAAACATTTTCTCTATTTTCATATGCAAGAAACCTTTGTCTCTGCTCTTCCTCCCTGGCCAAACTTCTGTTGTGAAATTTAAGTATTTAAATGCTATGAGTGGGACTGTCCCACCCAGAGTAACCTCCAATCACTGTTCAGGTCCTACAGGGACCACACACTTTCATCTACTCACTGATATCACAGGATGAGTCACTTACCTCTCTATCCCTAACCTAGCCATTATAAGTAAGGTGATTTTGCTGTTCCTAAAACAGAAAGAATCCCATTTGGGGTGGTTTTTTTTTTTTTTTTTTTTTTTTTTTTTTTTTTTTTTTTTATTTTCTTCTCTAGTCTCTGTTAGGAAGGCTGTATCTCAGAAAAATCAAGACTTAGTTTTTCCTCTTCACATCTCAAATATTTCCTTATTATGGGTATATATTGACTTCTCAACAGATAGACAATATCTGGTCTTTCTTGGTTATGTTATCTTTCCCCCAAATAGTACATACAGTACATACCATACACTTTGCTTGTTCACTTCTTTATTGTCTGTTTCTCCCTACTACTATGTAAACTCTTGAAGGGCATGATTGCAAGCCCTATTTCTTGCTGGTCCCTGACCTTCTTGACCTTTATTGGCACTTAGTAATTAGTAACTAAATATAGCACAAATAAATATAAATATTTTCTTTGATTTCTATCATGAGATGGAGCAATACATGTAAATTTTCTTTCATTGCTATTATGTTAACAAATCACACCAATACTCCTCAGTGTATTGTGTTTCAAGTACTTACACAGTCTTCTTTATCATAGCTATAATTTCCAAATAAAGTATAATACTAAGTTTGTGGTGGTATTATGTTCCCCAAAATATTGTGTACCCTAATAAACCTATCTGGAGTCAGAGAACAGAACAGCCACTAGATATAGAGGCCAGAAAATGGTGGCGCACACGCCTTTAATCCTATCACTTGGGAGGCAGAGATCCATTCAGATCTCTGTGAGTTTAAAGCCACACTGGAAACAGCCAGGTATGGTGACTCACGCCTTTAATCCCAGGAAGTGAGGGCAGAAAGCAGAAAGGTATATAAGGCATGAAAACCAGGAACTAGGCTGGTTAAGCTTTCAGGCTTTCAAGAAGCAGTTTAGCTGAGATCGATTTGGATAAGGACACAGAGAGGCTTCCAGTCTGAGGAAACAGAATCAGCTGAGGAACTGGCAAGGTGAGGTAGCTGTGGTTTGTTCTGCTTCTCTGATCATCCAGCATTTACCCCAATACTTGGCATCAGGTTTGTTTTTATTAATAAGACTTTTAATATTCCTGCTATATCTGGCACCCAACGTTCATGGTAGAAATTCACAAAAACGATGCTTGCCTGTTGCCT
The DNA here is from genome assembly GCF_004664715.2 of Peromyscus leucopus. NCBI lineage: Eukaryota > Metazoa > Chordata > Mammalia > Rodentia > Cricetidae > Peromyscus > Peromyscus leucopus. The sequence continues at coordinate 88,706,652 of NC_051068.1, read as the reverse complement.
TGTGGGCACCAGTTCAGGCCCGAGCTACATGTGGCCAGTTGCATTGGTGCCCACCCATAGGATTTGCTGAAGGAGGCAGAGGCAGGAGGATCCCGAGTTTGAGGCTGGCCTAGGAGGCTTGCTACAGAGAAGCTTCAGCCAGGACTGAGCCACAAACCATGGTGGTGGGACCATGGAGGCAGTGGCTGCTGCTCCAAGTTGCTGACTTCTTCTCATCATGTTAGTGACTGCAATGCTGCTGCTACCTGGGACAAAGGGTTTACTGCTGCTTATTCAGAGAAGAATTGCCAGGATCATTGTGTTACAAGAAAGCATTGACAAAGGTCAGTTTGGAAAAGTTTGGCAAGACAAATGGTGGGGAGAAATTGCTGTGAAGATTTTCTCTTCTAGGGAAGAATGTTCATGGTTCTGAGAGACAGACATTTATCAGACTGTGATTGCTTCAAACCACAGAGGAGGCACACACGCACAAAACAGTCTTCAGTGAACCATGACTACACCTAACAGCAACTTTGAAATCTTCAAAAGCATGATGAGACCCCACAAAGATGATTCCACATGGACTATGGTAAAGCCATTAAGCTGATTAAAACCAAGGAAAGATTGACTTTGGACTACAAACTGTTCAGGACAATTTCAAGATGGCTAGCTGAGATGATCCAGATTCACAGACTACTTGAGCAAGGACTTGAGACAAACCCTGCACTTTCTCATTATCAGTGCCTAGACAAATGATATAGGACTTGACAATTAACCCAAAGATTTTCTTTTCAGGATTCCCTACAGATGTCTTCACCCCCAGAAAACAGGAAGAAATTTTAAGAAAATGACATCCACATTCCCAAGAGGTGGGCTGGGAGGTTTGGATTGTTTAATGAGTTATGGATATTGTCATTGTTTATGATGGTTGGTTACAAGTTGTTAATTGTTAATGGTCAGGAAAAAAGCTGAACAAGGAGATTAGATTCAGAGTTATTGTTTAAAAAGGAAAAAGATGATATAGATATGAGGTAGATCATTGAATCTACTCTGAGAAAAAAGATAAAGAAATAATAGGATAAATAGGTAGATCATTGAATCTACTATAAAAAGAAAAAGGGGAAGATATGAATATGACAAAAAGATTATTGAATCTATTATGAAAAAGAAAAAAGAGAGAATATGGATATGATAAGATAAAAAGGGAGATTATTGAATCTACTTTTAAAAAGGAACTATTTGTTTTACATGGGATAAGTAATGAAAATTTTTTGTCTGAGTTTATTTACATAAACCTTGCTAATGAGGTACTTCTGGCACAATCTATATCTGAGTATAGCCAATAGAAAACAAAAGAGTCCTTTAATTTTCTTTTTATTTGTATATATTCATTGTATTTCTTCATATACATGTGTATGCACAGCCCATACATGGAGTTTGGAGGTCAGCTTACAGGTGTCATCATCTCCTTCCTTCATGTGGATTCTAGGGATTGAATCTTGATGGTCAGGCTTGGCTGCAAGTGCCTTTAGCTACCAAGTCACCTCATAGCCTCTTAACAATTCATGAAGTCTGTGTTTCTAAGCAAGTTATCACTACGAACCCATCAGCCTTCTTATTTCCCTGAAGCAAAAGAGTCCAAGGGTGACCACTGACATTCCTTCCCTTGAACAGTTTCTGCTTGCCTTCATTCTGTCTTCTGATGGCCTTCCTTGTCACTCTGACTTTTTTTGGACACTAGATGATGGCTTGCCTGTGCTCGTTTCCATAATTAATCCTCAGTACGAGTGTTCCTTATGTTGTGCACCCAGCACATGCTGTTGTGTTCAAGAGAGGAGCTCTGGCCATCTGAGGCTAGAGATTACTGGGGTCCTTGCTGTTTCTCCTTCTCTTAGCTCTGGAAAGTAATCCCCAGCACATAATTAAAGGGGTTATTTTACTAGTCCCACTCTTTCAGACTGTGCAGTTACTTCTGTTAAGGCGCTGTTAACAACTTCCCCTGAGACTCAAAGGAACTGGAGCACCTCTATCAAGTATTCACCCAAAACATGCTCCCATGCTGAGAATCCACACATGGGCCAGGAAAAATCCCAGATGGCTCATCTCTCTATCTGGGTTGAATTTCCTGCCCACCTGGAGCCTTTGTGGAGAGACTGGTTCTAGAGAGAGGGGGTGGTTCTGTTTTGTTCCACACTCCTAATTCCACTGCCTCTTCTAATGCCAAAAGTTGGCCTCATTTTGTAAAATCCCAGCAATGCTTAAAAGATTCTTTAGAAAACAAGGTAATTCAAAAAAAAACATTTATAACTATATCCTAGTAAAGAGAACTCTTTCAAATTAGATATTAAATCTTTGATAACTTTTGTGACAAAGAAGCTAATTTCATGCTGCTTATTGTTTGTTTTTGTATTTTTTTGCATTCCCTATAAACTAAAACCATGTGAAGAAATGATTTCATATGCAGAGGAAAATAGCTACATGCATATTTTATTCAGAGGTTGAAAATTGCTTATTCATTCAAGTGTTCATCCAAAAAAATGTGTGCATTGCTCATTAGTGATCAAACATGTTGTGCATAAGAGCGGAAGCTTTACTGTGTACTTCCTAAATCTACATCATCTATTTTGGAAGACTTCTTGACAGACTTGAATGTCCTTTATGAATAGGATGACATTGGTGTAATTATTAGGGACAGGTGAGGGAGATGGAAAAACTCAGTAGTCACAGGCTATCTGTTGTCATGTTGAAAGGCTGCTCTGTGACATCAAAGTAGGCTCAGTACCTGCTATTTCAGAAGGAAAAAAATCAGAGGGAAGCAACACTGAGAGCACTGAATAGAAGATGTATCAAGTAGACTGTGGCTGGACTTTTCTTTGGGCCGCCAACTTAAAAAATGACACAGAGACTTATTATTATTATGAAAGCTTAGCCTATAGCTTAGGCTTGTCCCACTAGCTCTAATAACTTAACCCATTTCTATTCATCTACATTTTACCATGTGGCTCATGGGTTGTACCTCTCCTCCTGTATGTCTTGCTCCCTCAGCATCTCTCTGAAGCCTCTGCCTTTCTTCTTCCTAGAGCTTTCTCTGTCCAGAAGTCCCGCCTATACCTCCTGCCTAGCTATTGACCATTAAGCTTGAAGGTAGTGTTTGTTCTATATTGGTGCTGAATTGTTTTATATATTTGGATGGTCAAACATCATGTTGACATAGAATGTTATTTCTCCTATTTATACATCCTGCAATATTTCCAAAATATAATTTTCATTTAGTTTATACACAGTCACAAAAATAAATTCCTAACTCACTATAAATCAAGTAATGGACTAAGTAAAACACTTAATTAACTCTCAAAGTTATCTATTCATGGGGTCAGGAAATTATACAGGTCCAAAGGAACAGTCAGAAAGAGTGATTGTATGCATGTGTATGATATTCTCCAAAGTTTTGAAATAACTTGTACAAAGTGGTTTCTATCTATCTAGAAACCACAAGACTTGGGCAGTAAATGAGTTTATGGCAGACAATAAACAAGACTTTCATTTCTAGTGTGTTACTTATTTTCAGAACTATATGGAGCCACACTATTCTTACGTTAGTGGCATATAGATTAGTATTATAGTGAAAATCTCTCCTCTCCTCTCCTCTCTTCTCCCCCGTGCACTCCCCTCCCCTCCCCTCTCCTCTCATCTCCTTTCTTCTCTTCTCCCTTTCTCTCTTCTCTCATTTGTGACTTGCTGCTGCACAAGATAGACAGATGATGGGCAGGTAGCTAGATGGATGAATAGGGAGAAACCTGGAATGAAAGAAAAAGTAACAGATGGATTGATGTTTGGATACTGTTACAATATTTAAAAACATGACTCAGAAAATTTTCATACTGCCAAATAAATGTGACAAGGAACTGAGTATGAAACAGAGGAATGAAGGATGCACAGGAGAGATGGGGAGGAAAGAGGAGAGTGGAGGAGAGAAGAGAGGTACCAAATAGTCTGGATGTGGTTCATCATAGATGCAGTAGAGATGTTATTTTTCCAGATGAAATTAGTAAATGTTAGCATCTCACTGGGGCCTCCTGGTAATATGCTATCAGGAAAAGAATGTAAGAGCTAGAACTGAAAGACTATTGTGGTATGTGAAGTTAGCATTTCATGAACACCTAGCTGATGTTTGTGAAAGAGGCACAGAAGATCAATTTTAAGTAATCTCTGTTACTAAACTGATTTATACAAGAACCTATTGATGAAATATAAAAATGAATGGAAATTTAGAAATGGTGAAAAAAATTGTGGGTTCATTTCTTCCCTTTTCAGAAGCAAGTGACATTTAAAACAGTTGTAATCTGCTGAGAGATTAAGGGTCTCCTGTGTTAGAACATTATGTGAGAGTTGCTACGAAGAAATTGTCTCAGTTCAGATACCTAAGGTTTCCAGACTCCTGGAGATGTTTCACAGAGTATAGACCAATGATACTCTGCTTCACCCTGAAGAAGATGTAGATAAACTTAACATTGGCAAGACATTTCTAATTTACAGACCAGATTCATATTCATCATCTCATTTACTAATATTTATTTGTTTATTTATTCTTGGTTTTATGAGATAGGGATTCTCTATGTATTGGATTCCTGTCTGTACTGGAATTCATTATGTAGACCAGCCTGGCCTTGAACTCATGGAGAGCTACCTGCCTCAGGCTCCTAAGGGCTGGGTTTAAAGGCATGTGCCAACATCTCCTGGCTTTATTTATTTCTATTTTAAAAAAAATTCGTATTCTGCTTTTTTTTTTAACAAGGAAGGAAAGTTCAAAGAAATGAGACCACAGCAACTTTTAGATAAATGTCTGGTTTTGCTTAGCTATTACTGAATAATTTACTTTGTTCAAATGATGTTAAGGTGGTGCACATTTGAGAATCTAAAGCAAGTGGTTATCATTCTTCAGAAGACTATATAAATATACACAAATATACAAATGTAATATTCTTTTAGAAACACATTTAGGATATTCAGGTATCTTCTGCATATATAAAGTCTCACAGTTAATACCATATTGAGCTGCTACATCAATTATGTTTACTAAGTGTATATTTATGTTCAAAGTAAAACACAATAAAGCATCTTAAGATTTATAATTTTGTAATTACACCAGCACATCCAGAGTTCTTGGGTACAATTACTAAATATTTCCTCTTATTCTTTTACATTTTCATACTATAGGGCAATGTTGTATATACAATTGTTATTTGTGTGTGTGTGTGTGTTGTGTGTGTGTATCACTAAAATACATTTCCTGTTTTCTAGTCTTACTGATATATCCATCTCGCTGCTATTTGAAACAGTGCTTTGCAGTTCTATTATTTTATGGACTTCTTAGGATAGTTTCAATTATGACTAGACAATTGCCTGTCATAATTGGTAGCTATAGGCTGAACTGTCCTTTGATGCATGTTATACAGTATGAGGACTTTCAAATTATTTTCCTCCCACAGTTAATGAATAAATTACTGGAGAGTGATCTTTGAATAATAGAACTGCAATAGAAGAATCTACACTGCTATCCTTGCTTTGTTCTTTTATGAACAAAGGAGAAATTCAGGCATGAACTTTCAGCCTTTCAGCAATTAGATTGCAATCTCCTCTTTGGTTAAAAACAGTAGCTACTACGAACACTTATTCACCACTCTCACTGTTTGTATAGTACCTTAGGGTGAAATGATCTGTAAATGCCAGAGCTTAGCAACACACACACACACACAACTCTTAAGTCCCCTTGGTGTTCTGCTGTCATGCACCCTAACCGAACACTGTAGCATGGAAATGCACTACCAGTCAAAAAAACATGGCTGCTGCCTCACGGATTCACTTGGTGTAGATCTAGGTGTTGGGACAATATTTTGAAGATTTGATAAAACTTTATAATCCATTGGTTTTAGTAAGACAATTTACCCAATTGTTTGGGTGAGTCCACATCAATTGGTTGTGACTCTTCTGTGTCTAACAACTTCTTCCCTTTCTGGGCTTCAGTCTTTCTTTCCTGATTGCTTGCTCCAAGACAATTCTTTTAAAGAAGTCTGTGATAGGCTTGCTGTTTTCTATACTTAACACTTCCTAATACAAGAACATATGTAAATAACAATTGAAACAGAGAAATAAGTTCTTGTGTATCATCTTATTTCTCAGAGACCATTATAGCATAATGCCTGAGTTAGGGAATAGGGCGATGATTCTAAAATATTGAGCTGTTCTGGGCTAATAAGACATTATTCTAGATCTATTGTTGTTTATTATTCTAACATGCAAGTGTGGTATTTATCCACTGTACCTGTAATATTTTCTTAACTAAAACAAGAATGTATGCATGTATGTATCTATGTATGCATGCCTATGTATATTGTCTATTATAAATCTACATTTGCATCTAAGAACCTTCAAAATGTGTTTGTATTGGAGTATGAAAAAGAGAATTACTATTATTATTATTAGTAGTAGTATATTTAATAATACCTTATCTGATTAAATTAATAAAACTTCAGAAATATAATATGTTTATCTCAATTACTATTAGTTTCAGACTGAGACAAAAATCATTGCTTCTTTCAGTGTCTCTTAATAATACATGGTAATTTCAAAACAATATTTTTAAAAAGCTGTTATTCCACTATTCATATTAATAAGAAAGCAACTAGATTTCTCATATGTAATATGTAATAACTATAAATATAACATAAATATATAATGGCTTTTAAAAGTCATATATAATAACCTTAAATTATCCATGACACTTACTATGAAACATATTATCATTGCATGAAAATTATATTCATTGCATAGATGATACTTAGCAAACTTTGAAATGTGAAGGTCAACTATTGTACTTGAGTTCTTTTGAAAACTCCAGTGACAAAAGAATGCAGTTTTTATAACACAGTTTGCAACATTTTGTTAAAAAAAGGATAATAAGCCGGGCGGTGGTGGCGCGTGCCTTTAATCCCAGCACTCAGGAGGCAGAGGCAGGTGGATCTCTATGCGTTCAGGGCCAGCCTGGGCTACCAAGTGAGTTCCAGGAAAAAGGCGCAAAGCTATACAGAGAAACTCTGTCTTGAAAAAACCAAAACCAAACCAAAACAAAAGATAATATCAGAATTTTATTGGTTTTATATCTTCAAGTAAACAAATAAACAAGTTAATAAGCAATATAAAAGCTTTTTTTAAAGAGATAATTATTTGACAATGTCATTCAACCTGTGTTTTCAAGAGTTGATAAAATTTGAATGACAAAGTTACAAAGATAATAGATGGTGTTCTTTCACTCAATCAATTGTATACTCTTAGATATTCAGTCATTTGAACATTTATTCAGCACTGCATTTCATATTTTAATACATACTTTTAGTATTGTTATTAAGACCACAGATTGTAGAGATGGACACATCCTTGTATGTCATAAGGTCATATAAAACATCTTTGATAGAGAATAATGTTTTGTGACATACTACAGTAAGATAGAGTTTAGATACAATAGTGATAGTGCATGAAAGTAGACTTGTGGTAACAAATGGTGGAAGAGGGAGCAGGATAGGATATTAGGTGATTGAAGATGATCAAAGTATACTATATTCATGTGTGAAATGTCATAATGAAACCTGTTATTTTGTACAACTAATAAATAGTAATAAAATTGAAAGTATACTTATGATGATTATACAAAAATACAGGTATATTGGCTATAGTAAGGTGTAAAATCCACTGGTTCAGATATACTAGTTAAAATGTACTTGTTCTATATTAATAATACAAGATAACTTACTTTTACATGCAGAAATCAGGCTTAATATCTATCTCATAACCATGCATTCACATGGCCTCATTTGTCCTCGACATACTTAACTAATGTTTTGGTAGACTTTCTTAGAATATTGTCTTATTTTTAAGCACATTCTCAAAGGTGGAGACTTATAATTCTTATGAATTACCTTAAGAATGCTTAGATCTCCATATTAATGACTTGAAAAACTCTATCTGCTTAAATTGTTTCTTTTATTATTTGATGTGAATATTATAGGGAGAAATTATAGGTGATTTAAATAATTCCAATTCATTTTTTGGTAGGTATTGTACCCCTGTATCTTGATCATCATGAAGTTTTCACAACAGGTCTGAAAATTCATATGAAAACCAAATGATAGCCGATGTCTAGAAAGTACAAACTAGAGTACTAAACTATAGAGCATGCATAATTTTAAAGTGTTGAAACTTTCAAAGGAAGCATAAAAAATGCAAAAAAGACTATGATGTAGTATTCAACAGAGAGAGACTTTATCATTTCTGTTTCTCATCGTCATATGACTGAGGATACATAGTTTAAAATTCTTTTACTATTATTTTATTTACCTTCCATAGTATGTGGTGTTGCTTAATTGGATATAATATGTGGAATTTTTTTTTAAAAATTACTTTCTGTTATCTCTTTATCCTTTTCTTTCTGAAGAAATTATTAAGACTATGTAATACAATAGGTCTGCTTTCTTTTTTATTTTCCTTTACATGTGAGTTAGGGTACTAGAAAGATGGCTCAGAGGTTAAGGGCAGTTGTTACTCTTTCAGAGGTCCCATGTTGGATTCCCAGCACCCACATGATGGTTCACAACCATCTGTTAACTTCAGTTCCAGGGAATGTGACACCTTCTTCTGAAGTCTATTGACACCAGACATTCACACTGGACACATGTATACAGGCAGATAAAGCACTCATACACATAAAACAAACAAATAAATATTTTTAAAAGATTTCATGAGATGTTAGGGCATTTGTGAAAGTTTGTGCTTTTAATTTTCATCCCCACCATTAATACTCGAGTTATATCAGATTTGGAGATTTTACTTTATGGATTCTTAGTTTGTGTCAAATAAATGTTTCTGCAAATAGTCCATGACTTTTCTTAACTTTTAATGCTCACATTTCACTTTAGAATTGTCTGTTTTCCTAAATTACACTGATATGTGCCTGTGTGCATGTCTTCAGTCTGCTTCATCAAGGTGAGACCTAAGACAACTCAGTGTCAAAACTTATTTTTTTCCTCTTTTGATTATACATTTCAAGTCCTAGGTTGGCATCAGGATAAGGAAAATGTATCTTTTCCCTCAGCAGTTATGTGACTATGTTTATATGTACTCCGACAATGGTGAAACAAATAAAAATACTGCCATTATGATATTAAATATATAGAAAGTGAGGTAAGAAAAGCATATATTTTAATTCTACTGCTTAGTGTCATATATTTATAAAACGTTTTGTATTTTATTTCTCTTATTTTTAATAACCATAACAACACTACTAATACAATATTATCTAATTCATGGCTTCATTCTAAACATTCAGAAATATTTCTATTTCTATTTCAGCCATTCTTAATTATTTCTGTTGAGTAGTTTCCATACTCCATTCATTTGTTCCCTCCTTATTCCACTCCCCATTCCTTCCTGACCTTCTTTGCCAGTTTTTTTTTCTCATCTCCTTGCCACCTGAATGCCACAGTTCTCAATTCTGAGGCTGTGAAAAACATATTGACAATTCTTACTCACTGTTTCTAAGTAGAAACATGAGTTTATTCAATTATATAATTTTAAGTATATCATACACATGCTGAGATTTCCACAAATCCTCTCATTTTCATGAATTATTTATTCTCCTTGCAAATTAGAAACTTTTGCCCAGTGACTGATGCTGGTCCAGAAATTCCTACATTAGTATATCTCTTTGCTTTTAAAAATATTTATTTATTTACATGTGCATAAGTGTTTGCCTACATGCTATGTCTGTGCCCTACATGTTTACCTGCTGTGGGATGTTCTGTATGCTGTGAATCTGTGTTGCTCTGATTGATGGATAAATAAAATGTTGATTGGCCAGTAGCCAGGTAGGGATTATAGGCAGGATAAGCAGACAAGGAGAATTCTGGGAAGAGGAAGGCTGAGTCAGAAGGCGCCAGCCTACCATCCAGGGAGCAGCATGTAATGGCACACAGGTAAAGCCACGAAACACATTATGACATATAGATAAACAGAAATGAGTTAGTTTAAGTGTAAGAGCTAGTCAGTAGGAAGCCTGAGCTAATGGCTGAGCAGTTTTAATTAATATAAGCCTCTGTGTGTTTACTTGGGTCCGAGCGGCTGCAGACCGGGTGAGACAGAGGAAAATTCAGCTACATTTACCTGGTATCTTACAAAGGACAAAAGATGGTGCCTAATTTTCTGGAACTGGAGTTGCAGAAGGTTGTGAGCTGCCATGTAGATGCTGGGAACTGAACTCAGGTCCTCTGCAAGAACAGGAAATGCTGAACCATTTCTTCAGCCCTTGCTATTGGATATTTTTTTGCACCCCCTCCCCATATTTTATCTACTTCTTATGGCTTACAAAGAAATGAGAGTAATATTTGTAGAACTGTAATTTGGATTATAACAGTCACTTCTCTGTTGGAAACAACTGGATGTTTGCAGTTTATACTGATTTAGCCTCAAATCTTACAGTTTTAAAGGTCGTTTGGAGCTTTGTCCTAGAGAACCTCCTAATCCTGAACACTCCCAAATTGCCTCCAAGCTTGCTACCTCTTCATGTTCTCAAAACATAAAAACAAAATTCATCTAAAAGCTTTTGCTTGTCTTCCCCTTAGAATATACACTGTCTTGATTCCTTCACATTTCCACTCAAATGTCATTTTCACAGAAGCCAGTCACGACCTCAAGAGATTAAATCACACACCAACTACAGTCTTCACCTTTAAAAGTTGACTTGTCCTCTCCGTATCCATTTTTTAAAAAATATATTTGTGTTTTAAAAACTGTCTACTTACATAGAAAACCCCTGTCTTGAGCCCCCCCCCCCAAAAAAAAAAGCCTGCTTGCATGGGACTGCACTTAGACCCTCTGCATACAGGAGACAGTAGTGTAGCTTGTCTGTTTGTGAGGCCCCTGGCAGTGGGATTAGGATCTATCCCTGATACGTGAGCTGGGATTTTGGAGCCCATTACCTATGGTGGGATGCCTCGATCAACCTTGATGCAGGAGGGAGGGGCTTGGTCCTGCCTCAACTGAATGTACCAGTCTTTACTGACTCCCCATGGGAGGCCTTACCCTTTGTAGGAGGGGGTGGGTGGTGAGTCGGGGGAGGGGAAGGCTGGGAGGGAGCAAATTGAGGGATGAGAGGGGGAATCTGTGGTTGGTATTTAAAATGAATGAAAAAAATTCTTAAATAAAAAAAAAAGCCCACAAATAACAACAAAAGCTGCCTACTTGAATCTCCCAGAAGAATAAAAACATTGCTCATTTTATTGACTGCTTAGAAAAGTGGAAAGGTCAGGAAATGAAGCCAATAAGTGTTTATTGATTGGACAAAGAACTAAATTCTAAGTCTTCAACTTAGTGCACACTTGAGCAAATTATGTAAACTCTGCATTCCAGTTACAAAGAGAAATCTTACTTGCTCCATCTACTTAAAATGAAATGGTGCTACTACATGCTACATGGACGACAGTCACTACAGTGTGTCAGTTGACTTAGATAAATAAATTCTGAAACAGTAAATTTGGATGCTGTGTATTTATGGATTTTGTATAAGTCTTTAATGCAACAGTGCTATATAAGGACAAGGGAGACTTTAATCTACATTTTAACAATATACATAAAGAAACACAATGTATATTTCTCATTTTGATGATCTGACTGTATGTAGTTTAGATCTCATGAAACTAACCTAACTTATTGAATCATTCACGATCAGTTTAGACTAATCATCATATTGATCTGACATTGCCAAGGGTTCCAGACATGAAAGAGAATGATTTACTGTCTGTAAGTGCTTCAGAATTCTAAAGACTTTTATTCTCTTTTCCTCCTCTTCAACACTTAGTCACTCTGTAGCCATTTATCTTGAAGAAGTCAAAAAACTGAAAGGTCAGCCATATTCAAGATTTCAAAGGTGTCGTTTCCTCTGCAAACATACTCTGTTCTCGATAGGTCTTGAAATATTCTGCATCAATAAAAAGGTTTCCTTCCAAATCATAAATTACAGCATCTTCCAGTTTTAAAATAAGGACGTAGTCGGGGACAGAGCCAGCAAAGTGATCAAAATTCAGTTTTAGTTTTCCTATACAGTCAAGGATTACCTTGGCTGACAGGATACCTAAGTTTGGTTGGGATGATATTTTCTTATTCTGTCCTTAAGAAAGAGGCAGTTTATAATTTAGAAAAAGTATAGTAGACTGAGGAGAAGATTTCTCAAGCAAAGCTAAAATGTATAAATATTTAAAGTTTTTCAGAGGACCAGAAAATTAAAAAAAAAAATCTTAAATAAAATTCTCATTCCTAGATGTCTTTTCCCCTTTCTTTTGTTTTCTCCCTTCTTTATTTTATCTTTTTGACTTTCTTACGAGCACCTTTAATTAGTAGTTGCTATTCAGATGGTTCCTCTGATTTCCCAGAAACAGCAGCTTCAGAACTAGGGTTCACAAAGACTGCTTCTGTGAAGTCAGCAGGGAGAGTCGCTTCTTCCTCCTTCATGTGACCAACTTATTTATGTCATCTTTCTTGACTAATTCACATAGCCATTTTAAGTTGCCTGACATTTAAACGTTCTGTGTTAGAGTTAGTGATTTATTTTAGAGCAAATAAAAGACATTTTGTGAATAGATGATCATATACTGACTATCACATTTTGATGATTTATTTAAAAAGGAACACAAATATTTTCATGAATAGGCAGTAAATACAATAACTGTGTTTACATTGAGGGATGCACCATAAAACTTTTTGAGCATCTCTGTGAGAAGAGTAAGAAATGGTATTTAGGAGAATTGGGGGTAGGGGTTGTCACAAAAGCCTTCTATGTTCCCCTTTCTCAACTGTGAGTCTGCAGTCATTGATACTAATGCAAAAGTAGCTTCCTTGAACTTGATGACCAACAGGAGTATGGATCATGAACTTACGTGTGGTTTTCGACATTAGCACAGACCACAGACCTCAGCATGATCCCCCCTGGCAGTACAAACCATGGACATCAACACAGCCCTCTGCCACAATATGTTCCTTGGACACCATCATAGCCCTCAGTGGCAGCACAGGCCAAGGCACCAATACGGTCTCCTGTAGTATCCCGGGCCCATGGAACATCAACATGGCTTGAGGCAGCAGCACAGACCACTGGCATTCACATCAGCCTGTAGTTTTTAAAGCAAGTGTGACATATATAAATAATGTTTCCACTAATAGCACATTGTGGTGATGGCCTATAGGACATAGTGAGATAGCATAGCACAGTGTTAAAAATGTTTATTTGAACTTTTTAATGTGCTAGTACAAAATGGTGTATCATAGCTGATTCTTTTGCCATATAAATATTGGACATTCATTTCCTGGGACAGGAATTGTCAAACTGTGGCTTGTGGCACAGACTCAGCTATCTTTCAACTTTTGAGATGAAATTATGGTAGAACAAAGCTGTCCTTAGTTGTTGCTTGTCTTTTTATCCCGATCATCTGCTCCAATGGCAGGAGTCAGGAGTAGGGACAGCTTCTCTACAGCTATAAATCCTAAAGCCTTCAGTATCTGGTCTTTAGAGGAATGGCTGCAGGCGCAGGCTGCTGCTCTAGACAACTTTTATGATATTTTGGCTTGCTTTGGACATCTGTGCTACTGCTTTACTATGAATTAGACAAACCTCCTTGGGATATTCAAAGTTTAGAAGAAAACAGACCTTTGGGTTTATCCAACATGATTCATACCCCCCCCTTTTTTTTTCAGAAATTTGCGGTGAGGTGACAGGCCATTTGGTCCAGTTTACAAAGCAGATAATCAGTTAAGTCCAATAGATACTCCTGGCATAGATATTGACCTAGGATTTTATTCCTCTCCAATTTCTGCAAGCTATTTGAGTGGAACACTGGGTCCAGCAGGTTCTAGGAACCACACGTTTAGCCCCATTAGAGTTCCTGGGAACCAAAGATAAGCTGGAGAATACTAGAAGAGGAAAGATTGTTCAATGGGTACTAAGCTACAGTCAGATGGGGGGTTATAAATGTTGATGTACTGGTATTTTACCGTAGAGTGGCAGTAGATTACAATAATGTTCTATGTGTTTTAAAAATAGAAGAAAGGGTGGGATTATTTTCATCATAGAGATATGATAATAATTGAAGACATGGATATGTGTAACTTGATTTGAACATTATATGATTTTTTTTACAGACTTTCGTGCATAGTACCTTGTTAGTATGTACAATGTTTATGGTTTAGTATCATTTAAAGAAGATTTAACTTAAATATTAAAGATAAATAAAAGTGTCACAAGTGTGATACAGATGTCAGAGCAACCTGCTCTGATGCTGCGCTACAGACAGCCTCGAGAGAAAGTTGAAGGACAGGAAGGAGAGGTTCTTAGAAAGAAACAGAATGGTTAAGTTTGCTGGCTTTTTTCTGCTTTGATCTGCATAAATTACAGTGTTAATATTTTATTTCCAATTGAGAGTTTATTCCTAGGATACATTCATATTTGATTGCAAGTATTAAAACATATATTCTAACATAAATTTTAAATGACCTTTAGATTATCCAATTAAATTTTGTTTTAAAGACATGACTATTTCTTCTATAATTAAGAATTGACCAAATTGCTCATTCATTTAAATAGAATTACCACCAAAAATGTGAACCTTTTATTAGCATATACTATGGAATTAGGTGTATTAACTTGTCAATTTTCATTGTAAGATTTTCTTTAAATTTAGGTATAGGAAGGCATAATTTCTCCTATATGTAATACATATTTTAGGAATAATATAAATAAACGTATAAAATTTCATAGTACATAAAATAAATGTATGCATAAATAATTCCACAATAATACATATTTTTGTTGAATCAGCTAATTTAATTTAATTTCTGGTTATAGGATACATTGTTTCTTATTTGTAATGAACACGTGCCATCAATCCTTTAATTTAAGTCTATAATAAGTCCTGGTAATTTTATAGATTTCCAAAAAGTTCTCACCCTAACTACCAATAATGGCTCTGACTAAAAACAACTGTACTTTAAACTCCATGTTTGTCACACATGTGAGGACTGCCTAAACAAAAAGACAATCAGGAGTGTATCTAAAGACTGGTTCTTGTTCTTTTCTCAACTAGCAAGTTTATCTTCCCTCCCTATCTGTCCTAAGCAGGGAGGAATGATGGTGTATGTGGTTACAAGCTTAAAGCATTTTATCAGCTGTGAGTTAATGGGTGGAATTTCAGAGGACTCTCAGGAAGTTCTGTATGTCTACTGTGAGAGTTGATCCCTTATGGCGATTTCCTTTCTAGTTTTCATGCTTTGGGGTGGAATACACTGTGTTGTGACGATGTATGGTGGTTTGTTTTTTTTTTGTTAGCTTTTTTATATAAACCTATATTTTAATGCTGGAGATCGGTGAGATTGTCCTATGTCTTTTAGAGACTGTTTCAAAAGGTCAGGATTTTATAAAGTCTCTGTCTAGTTAGTTTTTACCTGTAAACATTTATGCTGAAACCTTAGGTTACAAAATAAAAATATCAGATTGCTTTTCTCCTGTGACACTTAATTTCTATTGGGTTCACAAAAGAGGAAAATAGGAATGAGAGATCTCTTGTTGCTGAACAATAAATAATAGGACAAGATTAACCTATGCACAAAATACAATGTCTCTTCTAGAAAACACTATTAATCTAATAATTTGTAACTCAAATAATGATAATATACCTATATATCTATAACTCTTTGTACAAGAAGGATTTCAATATATTATAAGACATTTATGCTTTATTTAGCTTGTCATGGCTGTACAATAGGAACACTTTAAAGTTCCTAACAACTGTGATCATAATATTTGGTAGCTAGTTTTGGTTTTCAAATACTACTTGACTGCTGCACATACTTCATACGACCATTGTCTTTGTGATCACTAGTGCTCAGTTCTGTTTGCTGAATGTGTATCCATTGGTAGTACATATGGTTGGATTTGTATTTTTAATTTCTACATATATGTATGTAGATTTACTCACCTATTAAATGTTTTCAACAGTCTTCAATATGTTGATATCTGTCAGATCAAAATTTTAAATTTTAAACTCAGTGTGAAATATTTAGTTGCTTCTTGAACATACTTCAGGTTTTTCCAAAACTTAGGTACCAGGGGCTGGCGAGATGGCTCAACACTTACAAAATGTACTGCTCTTAATGAGGCCTGGAGTACAGTCCCAGCATCAATGTCAGATGGCTAACATAAAGGCAGGTACCAAATTAAAACTATGATTTCTCATTACCTGCACACTTCCCTTCTATTCTTTTCTTATATTCTTTTTTTCAATGTTTTTTTTTAATCTTACATTTTTCAGTTCATACATTACCAGTCACCAAATTGATAATTTTGTTTCTTGATTCTTTTTACTTTCTGCTGTCACTCCATTCAATGTAAGTCCACTTGTTAAAAAAATATACCATTTTCAGAATTTTCTTCCTTTTCTGTTATTAGTCTTATAACTTCATGGTGTTGTCATAGAGATCTTACTTAAAATGAAATATATTTAAAAATTTCCATTAGCTTTTAAATATGTAATTTCAATTCTAATGCACATATCCAGCCTTTTTGCATCACGGTCTGCATTCTACCTCACCTTCATCCTGATGCTTGGAGCCATTGGCTTTTCATGTGAACTATACTCCTTTTTTCTCTTGACCTTCAAACATGAGCTGTTTTACATTCTATTTTGGAGCTTGAAATACTAATCTCATGGAATATATATATATATATATATATATATATATATATATATTAATGTGTAGTCACTGTGGATTTTTTTTCAGTACTTTTTCCAGGAAAGTACATTCCTTGTGTTGGTAGGTTCAATCAATATATAACTGCCTTTGAAATATTGGTGTATTTAGGCAGTAGTGTATTCATTCCATGAAGGTTAACTAATGTCAAGACTGAACTCAAGTGCTTCTCATGGACGTTCATCACTCTTCAAACGTCTATATTTTGATCATTTAGCAAAGGTAATACACAACCACATTTGATGAGATTTCCCCAGACATGACCTACAGCAAATAATAATGCCAAAAGGAGAGAGAACATTTTCCTCATCTCTTTGGCTATCACAATGCTGTGCTCATATATATATAATCTTTACAGGCAGTTTAGTATCTCGTGCTTTATTTCTCTATCTTCCCAATGGAGAACATGATCCTCAGCAGAGATTACCCATCTTCAGACGTCTGACTAACAAAAAGAAATCCTCATTTCACTTCGTTGATGAGAGAACATGCTAATATTGAAGGAGAATCCTTATAGAAAAACCCAATTGTGAATGTAACAAATGTAACAGACAGTGTTTTTTGTTTTTGTTTGTCTCTCACGAAACACAACAGTTTGTCTCACAACCTTGTTCAGAGTTCACCAGACAGGTTAAACGAATAAAAGCAGGTCCAGTTTTCAACTGAATGGTATCTATGGTGGGTGTCTATGATGGATATAATCTTAGAGGCCAAGTTTATTTCATTCTACTCTCTCCTCTTTCATCCTTGTTCTAGGAATTGAGCCCAGAGCCTCACATATTTTATGCAAGCATGTTGCCACTGAGGGATATCCAAACCTTTTATTTTATTTCTTGTCTTGAGATAGGATCTTACTAAATTTCCTGGGCTGGCCTTGATACTTCCTCCTTGGTTGGACTCTTGAAGACATGTATGTCCTGGCGTGTATCACAATGCCCAGCCCACTCTCAAATCTTTGGCATCTAGTCTTAATGGGTGGAGATCCTGCGACTATTTAACATCTTGCCCTATTTTGCTTTACCTTACTAATTAAAACCCCATAATGCCACTCATTTTTTCCTTGTCTTCTACATATCATCTTTAGCTCATGTCTATAAACTCACTGATATTTCTAGTATTTTATACTAAGAGGGGAGAAGCAAATGAGGAAAAAATGAAAAGACTTAGGATATTTAGCAAGTAAAATAAAATACCTAAATAAAATTTTATGGTAGAAAGTAAATGACTTGAAATCAGTTGCTTTTAATGTTTCTGTTTTAAACAACTGAAAGGATACAAATATTTACTAGAACATAAAATATTAGGAAAGGTATATGTTAATGGTACAAACTAGAAATCCATGAATTTTTATTTGAGGGTATTAAATTTGAATTATTTGGGGAGATGCAAAATATTTTTATGAATGTTGGCTTATAGCTCAGAATAAGACCAATAAACACAATTAATTAATCAGCTAGTTAACTAGTTAAAAAGAACATTACCATATTTGATTTAAGTTTTTGATAATGATTAATATTGTTGATTGATAATACTTACTAGGGTTAGAGCTAGCAACAAAGATGGCTAAAATGATACCACCTTTTCAAGAGCTAATAGCCTGTTGAGTCAGACAAACTAAAAGTAGGAATCAGATGCCATGAGACTATGAGGGAGAAAGCAAATCACTGAATAGGTGGGCCTAAAGTACCTGAAGAGAAACTGGAACAGAAATCAGGAGACTGTCTCACTTTGTTGCAGATATATGGAGCAATATTATTCCCAATTGAACAGAATATATAAATCCTTAAAGGTATCAAACTTCACAGAGCACTTAAGATTAGCCAATGGTCCCTTGAAAGAGGAATAAACCCAGGAGAGTCAAGTTTCCCTGTGTTTCTCATATCTGAGAAGAAAGTTCTACTCCCCTTCTGTTTCTGATAATCTTACAGCTTACAATTTGACCTATTTTCTAATGATAGCAAAATTATGTTGATAAACAGCTAGACTCAATTATATGGTCTATTGCCCACACAATGTCTTTGTAAATGTTCTGTGGCTTTGGATGCCTGAATGTATCTGATATAATGTTTTAATCTAGCATTTTTGGGATCTTGTTAATTTGATTCATATTCTCAGTAGGCTGTCTCTGAATTCCTGATGATATATTTACCCAGACAGGCATTTAAAGGATGGCCCTAGTACTAACTGCTGTCTGATGGCAACAGTCACCTGTGTTACCTGATAATAAGAGTTACCAAATGTAAAACTTGGAGATTATCTCTGATATAGTGAGCAGAGCCTTTCCCTAATAGATTTGACTGCTGAAATCAAGAGAAGACATTTAAAGAACACTTAACACAAATGTCCATTTAATGTACTTTATCAGGGTACAAGAGGCAGCAAAAAGCCAAAGGTGGATAAATTAAGAAACAACAGAGGGGTAGGAGGCAGGCTACATGGTACACTGAATACAAATGAAAAGCACTTTTACCTTCAAAACAAAAGGAAAAAGCAGATTAAATTAAAACTAGAGAAAATCAGTTTAAAAAATAAAAAAAATCCTAACAGGATCTTATTAAAATATATTTGAAAAAAATTATAAATTCTATAAATTTGGGGTCTGGATAGTTTAGGTATGTGATGCTTTTATTTGTAAGATTTTTTTTAAAGTTGATAAAATTTTCTAAAATCTGGTTTTTAATAATTGTATTGCTTCATATGCTTAAAGTCATAATATATGCAATCAGTTAAGATACCAAGTAATGGCCCCAGAAATCAAAGATCAGCTAATGAGACACATGTAAGTTCCTTTTCTTCCTTGAAAGTTAAGAAAATTAAAAAATGAAATGTAACATGAATTGGTCTCTGTGGGATGAAACTGAATAATTAGGAAGTGATGGGATTGCATTGTGGTTCTTAAAAGGTTAGAGACTATTAAAATTGACAAATCACCAGCTCCGAGTATCATATATCAGGGAATGATAAGGAAGTAAGAATGGAAATTAGAGAAACTTTAGACATTCCTTTCTCTCTAAGTGTATTTAATTCAGGAAATACCCCAGGAGAAAGAGAAGGTGATAACATAATGCAAGCACTAAATTTCCTCTGGTTAAAGGAAAATGCCAGCCCACAGCAGGAAGGGAGACAGTGACTACGAAGTGTGTAATGATTTATGTGTCTAAATGAATGAACCACAGAAGTCACATTCAGAAAAATATATTAAAAAATTTTAGATGGCTTATTCATTCTCTAATTTTCAGATGATAATATATAACCCTGTTTTCCAGGAACAGTTCTAAAATCTTGCTGGCATATTGAAAACAAACAAACAAACAAACAACAAAAAAAAAACAGAACAAAACCTATTTGCTTTACTTAGTAATGATGGTTCTCACTATATGTTAATTATACATGTTATATTTTTAACATGGGAATTTTAATTTGCATTAGAAAATAATTGACATTTTACAGAGGTATGGAACATTTTTGGAGTGAAACATTTGTTTTTTTATTTTGTTTTGTTTTTTTTTTTTTTTTCATCTAAATCCTTGCTGGTTTTGGGCACTGTGAAGTAGTAGGGATGTCTGTTGTCACTGGTCTTAATTTCACTTGCAGAAAGAAGTTAACCATATCTGATGCTTTACTCTATTCACACAGTTAATAAAGTCCATGTTATTTCTTGAATTCTATAATACTGCTCTGTATAGATGAGGCTAAACAGAGCATAAGGTTAGTTTGCCCTTAAGTTTTCTTCAGGGTGTAGTAGGTTTTTACCATCATACTTTGGATGACTGTGTGTAGTCATGCTGGTGATGAAGAACACATATGTAGGAGACACTGGAAGAATTTTCCAACTGCAATATTTGTGCAGAAAAGTGTACAGTGGAGGGAAAGTATTAATTCTTTCTCTACTTAACAGTGTTAGAATAATCTTTCAAATGAACTTATTTTAAAATTATCTTTATTTAACAATTAATCAACCTTGAAGCTATACATGTACCACCAACGAAGACAGTCTCAGCAGGTTGTATGTGTGTGGTCTCCAAGACAGCAGCTTCTGAGGCAATGTGGGGAGAAAATTGCTCTGCGTGTTTGTGTGTGTGTGTGTGTGTGTGTGTGTGTGTGTGTATTCATTTTTATATTATATTTTATTATATTGTGTGTGTGTGTGTGTGTGTGTGTGTGTTAATAATAATCAAATAAAAAGAGGCTGTCAATTGAGAAGGGGCAACTTGAGGATTTTGAGAGAGGGAAGTTAAGAGTAGTTGGAGGGGAACATGTGAGGGAGAGAAAGTGATGTAATTCTATTTCAATTGAAAAACATTTAAAACCGATATACTTTGGAATTGCTAAGAATGTACATTTCAAATATTACTGTGAGAAAACAAATGTGAATGTAATGTGATGGATGTGTCAACTACATTGATCATTAAGACTCATTGTGTATACATTCAAGAAAACCATTTATTGTACACTGTGCTCCTCAGTAAACCTTGTATTTGGAGCTATAGCTCTCCATTTCTCCTACTCTCTTGCTATTGGAATGCAATTTCTAAAAAAAATAAGATAGTTATAGTCCCCAGAGGTCCTCTGCATTTTATAAGGGTGGCATTGGAGGCTGCAGTGCACATGAGTTTCATACTTGATACTAATTTGCTTTTCAAAAATACCATAGAAGAGAATTTTTAAAAACACCTAAATATACTATTACTTTTAGATTTAAATTTAAATTAGATAAACTAGATTCCCTGAAAGCACAACCTCTTAAAATGCAAATCCCCTTTTCTTCTCTCCCATTGTGCTTTATAAAGCCATCAAATTTGGAAATATATAGATGGAAATGGGCAAGCACATGATCTAAGGCTTATTTATTGTTCATGGTGAACAACAGCAACAGTAATGTATATACATAGTCAAGTGACATTTGCAAATCCATGCCTTTAGTGTATATAAATATGAGGAAAACTACCCTCAGAGGCATTAACTGACTTATATCGGGATTGTGGTTTGCAAAATATCTGAGTCCAGAGCTTCAATATAGAAATCAGACATTTAAATGTGCTGCATGTTGACATAGAAAGGCTAACAGAAGGCACTAAGTTAAAACTTCATCGATTTGACATTTCCTTCTCTTGGGTCCTTCTAGAGTAGAGCTTTTTAATGATTGGAATTTATTGAACATGAGCTGCTTCTATATACCAGATAAAGTCCCAAAACACATATATAATGAAATCACATATATAACAAAATGCAAATTTATCAGGACAGTGGTGATACACGCCTTTAATCCCAGCATTTGGGAGGCAGAGGTAGGCAGAGCTCCAGGAGTCTGAGGCCAGTCTGGTTTACAAATTGATAGCAAGGACTGTTAGACAGAGAAACCTTGTCTCAAAAAATAATCAATAAAGCATAAACTTATAATTCCTTATTAGAATAAAGAAACATTACTTAAATATTTGTGTTAGATCACTCAATGTTTTTTAAAAATAGGAAATTCATGTGAAACATATTAATATCACTCAAATAACACCAATAACCATGGCCTTAACTTTTCCCACAGAGACTGTAATAATTTATGTTTTAATATGTGTCACAGTCATTATTCTATTGCTGTGAGGAGACACCATGACCAAAGCATTTTAGAAAAAGAAGCATTTAATTGGGAACTTGCTTATAGGTTTGGAATGTTAGCTCACGATCAACATGGCATGGAATGTGGCAGCAGGCAGGCAAGCATGGCTCCAGAGCAGGGTCTGACAGCTCATATCTGATACTCAAGTTGAAGGCAGAGAGATAGATACTAGGTCTAGACTAACCTCCCCATGACACACCATCTCCAACAAGGCCATAACTACTTCAACAAGGTCATACCCCTAATCCTTTCCAAAAGTTACACTAATTGGAGAATAAGCATCTAAATTTATGAGCCAATGTGGGCCATTCTCATGCAAACCACCACAATATGGTATATGTATTCTTCTTAAAACCTTTCTGATGCTAAAAATAGAGTTATATGATTTATAAGATTGGGACAAATCAACACAATCTGATGTAATAGTGAACAAAAATACCTGATAAGTTGAAGAATTACTTAAGTAACAGAGAGACATTCATACATCCAAGAAATATATGTGGATATATATATGGATCAAATGGGTATAAAGGTTGTATTTGGGGTTCAAGGATACTGGAAGAAGTAAAATAGTCATGTGACTAAACTTTAGATTGTCACAGTAATAAATGACAGGAGTCCAGAGTAAGGCTGGTCTGAACTTACCTGAGAAACAGGCTCCAAAAAATATCTTTTTAGATATAATAGTCTACAAAAAGAGGATGATGGGGGCAATAAAATTTCTCTGAAGTGTAATTTTATAGGACAAGCGGGTTTTGTAATGATTAAGCAATTAGTGTTGTATTTTTGCATGAATAAGCTAAAAGAAAAGCTAATTGATAATTGCATGTAATTTTACATCTAGTTGTAAATGGATGAACTTAAATTCAACATAACAGATGATTGACATGCTCTGTAAATTGCAGTAGCATATAAGATGGATATTGAACCTCCCAATCTTTCTCATCGTGTATCTGACTACTAAAAGCTATTATACATCATGTCTGGACTTCTTTTTTAGTGAAAAACAGATGAACTCTAAGAAATTTTCTTAAGAATGAATGACATTTTTTTTCTGAAAAGGAAATGATTTGTACATATATTTTGTCTAGCAAGTAATCTGAAGTTAGGGATAAAAGAACACAGTTATTGTTTACTTAAGGATAACATTCCTTAATATAGTAAAAGAGAGTGTGTTAAAATGCATTAATACTGTTCACATGACTGAAGATCTGCTTGTATTTGTATTATGTAAGATAGAGACAGGCTGCAGATAGTGAGGGTAGACATCTGCCAGTAAAAAAGCTTTCTTGGTAGGTTGCAAGATAACCAAGCTATTTCTGTGACTGAAATCTATAACTTAGGAAGTGATCCAAGTTGCTGGGCATGAACATCACCAAAAGGTCAATATTTGGAGACAATATGATTTTTTTTTTAAAAAAGTCAAATAAAATATACCTAGTGAAAGAAAACTAGATAGCCAATGCATGCACTAAGAGTGTATAATTCCAGAGATTACAGGTTTGAAATGCTGAACTTATTTTCTTGTCTGCATAGTCTTATTTCATTTTATTTCTTTTTTTCTTAAGATATTTTAAGTTGGCATTCACATATGTGAGTGTGTATCTATCTATGTGTGGGTATGCTATGTGACTATGGTTACCTGAGGGAGCCAGCAAAGGGCATCAAATCTCATGGAGTTACAAGTTGTTGTAAACTGCCTGAAAAGAGTATTGGCAACCAAACATGGGTCCTTCAAAATAGCAGGAAGCACTCCTAACTACTAGGCAATTTATTTTTACTTATTTATTTATTTATTTATTTATTTATTTATTTATTTATTTATTATTTTTAAACCTATCACAGCTACAGTTTTATCCATCAACTTTCCTTGCCAGTCACCAAGTCAGTGACTGGAGCACAAGGTTTCAATAACAAACCAGATAAATAAAGTATGCCTATATTAGAGGTTTAACTTTCATAATCTAAAGTTTTGCTATTGATTCTCTTTTATTTTCTGTTCAGCTGGTGGTTACCAAGTGTTTGGGAAGAGCCTACCTGATTCTTGAAACAGATTAATGATGTTCATGGTGATAATAAATGCACATGAGGAAATTTTGCAGGAGGAATTTCCAAGAGACAAGCATGTACCAAAGCATGAAGATGTAAGGAATGGGATGTTGAGAAACCTTGAGAATTTCTATGGTTTGTGAGAGATGGGAAGACAAGAACCAAAACAATATGGTGGGATGTTTGTATGCTACATTGCTAACTTGTTCTTGATGGTTAGCATAATAAGTTTTTGATGACTTATAAGTGGAAAACAGATTGAGAATAGGATATATTTTCATGAATTTAAAAGTGAAAAAAATATAGAAAATCCATTCAATATAAGTACAATATGTTTTCAAACATCCATCAAGAACTCCTCACATTTCACTGATAACATATGCTAACTATTGAATATACATTTACCAATATTACAACCTTCTGTTTTTTGTTTTTGTTTTTGTTTTCATTTTTACAGGGAAAAAAGGTGAAATCATTGCTTAAATTTGCTTCTTACTGACAGATGCTATTTCCTCTATAGACAGGAGGGAGGGACCTGGAAACTTTGCCCTCCACTCGAGGTGAATTTCTTTACCCTTAGGTGCTGAATTAACTCTGAATGAAACCAAGTAATAGTACAGAAGCATCAATGTACCAGCACATTGAAACAAAAATGCATCTCAGTTTTGTAGAAGTCAATAGCAACCAAGGGCAGAAAACAGAAAACAAATCAGATGAAAACAAGCAAACTTGTCCAGAGGTAGAATTTCAGAACCCTTTCTCATTTGCACAAGGGTGTGTACTATCATGTGGGTAATGTACAATGAGAGGTTTCTAAGACAACAAATTAGGACAAGAAACTCAAATCTGTGTCTGGTCAAAAGGGGGGAAGAATACTGAAAAACCTCTATGACTCATGAAGTTTAAAAGCAGAGAAAATTGAGTAGGGAGGAGGTAAGCTTTCAGGAGACAGGCATGGTTGCAAGGCTACAGCGGCAATGTGAATTTTCTTGGGATTCAGGAAAGAGTGTTTTGGGGAAAAATGTTCATGGGGAAAATTTTTCAAATTCCTTGAATGAATGCAATGTTATTTAAATACCTAGGTTAATTAGAATTCCTTCTAGGAGACAGTTATGCTTCAAAAGGGTGAAGTTTGTACAATTATGAGCTGTAGAACAAAGCAAGTATTTTGAAGGAAGATATTCAAAAAGTAAATTTCTGGAAAATTAGCTATTAAGTCATGCATTTCCTATAAGCAGAATTGACAATACAATTGCTTTTCAAGGATGTCAGAGGTTTTAATATAAAACTCCTATTAGAAGTAGTTACTATATAAAATTAGCTATCCAGATCTTTGAGCATCCCATGCCATCTGGCAGACACGTGGAAGCCCAGATGTCCTATGTCTTTATATGGAGTTTAGAGTCATTGGGTATCAAACGGAGCACCACAGACATCTCATTCTGGAGAGAAGTTACAACATTGTCCATTGGATCAATTTAATTTATATTATCATTAGCTCAAATGATATAACATTTTTATTGGTAACATTCCACTCCACTATAATCAAATCCTTCACAGGTGGATCCTGCATTCCCTGCAATGTGGGTGAGAGGAAGGATGCTGGCCGGCCATCAGCTTTGGACTGGATTTGCCCATTGGGAGGCAGTGGTAAGGCAGCAAGGACAAGAGGACAGTAAAGTGCATACATTATGTATTTCACATCTTGTCTTTACCAAAAGTCTCAGTTGACTATGGTGAGCCTTATCTCAGTAGAGTTTCTCCTTCCAGTTAGGTAGGGATAATTCCTTTCTGCAGACTTGGGGTTCAGCTGCTCCCTTATGCCACAAGCCTAGAGTTATTATTCCCTTTCTTGATGATCTTCCATGACTTTTTTATATTTGAGTAAATACTTTGTCCATTAAATTTCTTTATTTGTGGTTTTCCAAGACAGTGATTGTTAGGTTTCTTCAAACTAAAATGTAAAGGATCAGCTTATGGAACAACTTACATGATATGAGATTATCTGTTTAAAATTCTAACAATGTTAACTTTTGATCTTGACAATCCGATCAAATGATGCCTTCCATAAGCTGGTCATGTTTTTCTACCCCCTTTAATAGATCACAATTTAAGCTGTTGAATCAAAAAGAGAATATATAAGTGGAAGAAAAGATAATGGTGTAAGGAAGATAGAGTTTATTATTTGTTATATAAAAGTAAAAATTCAGTCATCTACAGCTCCTCACAGAGGTCTGTCACTCAATCACATACACAGTTTCCACCTTTGGATCCACTGGTTATTCAACACAGTGCTTTATTACTTCTGTGCTAGTCAGTGAAGAAATGGAAATGAGAAATACACATATCCATCTCAAGGACATACCATAGAAATAAGATAACATGTCAATAGGAAACAGAAGTAGACTGAAAATTGGGTTGTAATTGTGACACTGGTATTGGATCAGGCTCCTTCTTCTCAGCCAGTTTAGTGTTTCTTTATTCTGATGTCCCTGAAGACAGAGGACTTAGTAAGTCTGAGTATATTCTCCTCAAAGAATCTGGGAGGATACTATGTGGGTCATGCTTTGGAGAAACATTCTTTAGCTTTGGGCAGCTGCTCTCATTCTTTCCTTTAAAAATAAAAATAAAAATAGATTCTTCTCTCATATCATACATGCCAACCACAGTTTCCCCCGTCTATTCCTCCTAGCTCAAACCTCACCTCCCCTTCCTCTGAGATCCTCTCCTCTCCACTTCCTCTTCAGAAAACAACCAGTTTCCAAGAAAGGAAAACCAGATGACTCCTGGAGCTCAGCCTGGTGTTTGGCTGTGGATCACTGCATCTGCTTCCATCAGTTACTGGATGAAGGCTCTTTGATGACAGTTAAGGTATTCACCAATCTGATTATTGGAGTAGGCCAGTTCAGGCACCCTCTCCACTATTACTGGTAGTCTAAGGTGGTGTTCATCCATGTGGATTCCTGGGAATTTCCCTAGCACCCTGTTTTTCCCTATCCCCATGATGTCTCCCTCTATCATAGTATCTCTTTCTTTGCTCTCCCACTCCATCCCTGTTCCAGCTAGACCATCCCATTCCCTTATGTTTTCATTCCCTAAACCCTACCCTCCATTGCTCTTCCTCACTCCCAGTTTACTCATGGAAATCTCATCTATTTCCCCTTCCCAGGGCTATCCATGCATCTTTCTTAGGGTACTCCTTGTTAGCTAGCTTCTCTGGAGCTGTGGGTTGTAGTCTGGTTATCCTTTGCCTTACATCTAGTATCCACTTATGATTGAGTACATACCATGTTTATCCTTCTGAGTCTGCATTATCTCACTCAGGATGATATTTTCTAGTTCCATCCATTTGCCTGCAAATTTCATGATGTCAAAGTTAAGCACCAGGCAGAGCTCCAGGAGTTCAGTCAAAGAGAGAGAGAAGGGGGATTCTATGAGCAAGGAACATCAATTCATGATGGGTAAACATACAGAGACAATCAAACCAAACTAGTGGGAACTCATAAACTGTGGAACAATAGCTTTGGAGGCTCCATGGGACTGGACTAGGCCCTCTGCATAGGTGAGACAGTTGTGTAGCTTGACCTGCTTAAGGGGCCCCCTGGTAGTTGGATCAGGATTCATCCCTGGTGTATCTGAGGGCTTTTTGATGCCCAGTGCTTATGGTGGGACACCTTACACAGCCTTGGTGCAAGGGGAGGGGTTGGGCCTGCCTCAACTGAATATACCAGGCTCTGTTGACTCCCCAGGTGAGGTCTTGCCTTGGAGGAGGTGGGAATAGAGGAAGGTTTGGGGGAGAAAGGCTGGGGGAGTGGGAGGAGAGAAGAGGGGAGGATCTGTGGTTGGTATGTAAAATGCACAAAAAAATTCTTTTTTTTTCTGATTGTCTTCTAAGTTCCTTTATTTATTTATTTTTCTCCTGAGTATTTATTATTATTATTATTATTTTATTTCACAATATAATTTAATTCTACATATCAGCCACGGTTTCCCTTGTTCTCCCCCTTCCCACCCCCCTCCCCTTCCCTCCAGCCCACTCCTCATTCCCATCTCCTCCAGGGCAAAGACTCCCCCGAGGATTGAGATCAACCTGGTAGACTCAGTCCAGGCAGGTCCAGTCCCCTCCTACCAGGCAAGCCAAGCGTCCCTGCATAAGTCCCAGGTTTCAAATAGCCAACTCATGTACTGAGCACAGGACCCAGTCCCACTGCCTGGATGCCTCCCAAACAGATCAAGCCAATCAACTGTCTCACCTATTCAGAGGGCCTGATCCAGTTGGGAGCCCCTCAACCACTGGTTCATAGTTCATGTGTTTCTATTCATTTGGCTATTTGTCCCTGTGCTTTATCCAACTTTGGTCTCAACAATTCTCGCTCATATAAACCCTCCTTTTTCTTGCTAATTGGACTCCCGGAGCTCCACCCAGGGCCTGGCTGTGGATCTCTGCATCCAGTTCCCTCAGTCATTGGATGGAGTTTCTAGAACAACAATTAGAGACAGCCCGAACTGACCTACTCTGGTGATAGGATGGCCAAACACCCTAATTGTTGTGCTAGGAACCCCAGCCTTTTGTTTAATAAATGACCTTGCTTACAATTTCTGAGTCTTCTCACTCACTGTTCCCAGGTATCAGGGCCAGCGAGACCCCAGCTGCAGTGCTAGCAACATTTTGGTGTCCAATGTGGGGGCTCGAACCCACCACCCTGAGATTAAGAGTCCCATGTTCTACCAACTGACAAGATAAGGCAACCCAATAGGAGAAAAAGAGTCTCAAGAGCAGGCAAAAGAGTTAGACTGTTCTTTCCCCATTTAATCAACAAATCCTTTGCTTTAAAGAATGGTTGCTGCTAATTTTGAATAGAGTTCATTGAGTGCTCCTTATTTTTCTTTTTATGTGCCTCAGGTATCAGGAAACTAAATAAGTAGCTCATTATTTTGTTTGTTATTTTTCTTTTTTGTCATTGGATAAATGAAATGAAAAATAACTTTCCTCATGTTAAGAATCTGCTCTCCTATTGAGCTGCATTCTTATCCTCAATTTGTTCATTTAGCAGTTGTTCCATGATGTCTTGGTTTCATTAAGGCAAAGAAACAAACACCACGATATCCATTCTAATTATTATAAGCTTTGATATTGGAAGTAACAGAATATAATGATTTCATGCATTTTTTAAAGCTTCTATTACTATGAGCTCATAGCTCCTCTCTATATTTGGCATAACTTTCAATGGTCTTCTATTTTTTCTTTCAATTAGTTTAATCATACTGAGAAAAACTTCACATCATAAAGAATTATGTTTCAAGATATTTCCCCAACAGTTTCTTGGAACTCAGCATAATTTCACAGAAATAATGTAAATTAAACCAGAGAATTATAGTCAATCTATATCAGAACTAATGTGTAGGTATAATTTTAGCAGTGGGTCTTCAAAATAGCATGTCACTGAGCAAAGTAACTTTTACAAGAGAAAAGATTTCCTTTCTTTTTATTGAGGAAAACAAACAAACAAACAAAAAACAGAAGTTGTTTTAGTACTTTGTATTACTTTACTTCTCTACTGATGTGGTAAATCAGTAACAACTCGAGAAAAAAAGGGTTTCTTTCATCTTACACTTCTAGGTAACTCTTCATCAAAGTCAGGGTAGGAATCCGGAGACTGAAGGTGAAGTGAAACCCTGCTTGCATTATTGCTCTTCATGCCTTGCTCAACTTGCTTTCTTATGCAATGCAGAACCAACTGCCCAGGGATGGCACCACCCAAGGCGAACTGGGCCTTTCCTGCATCAATCTGTGAAGAAAATATTCCACAGACTTGCCTGCAGTCTAACCTGATAGAGGCATCTTTTCCAATAGTTCCCTCCTTCAAGATGACTCTGTTTGATGCCAACTTGACAAAATCTAACTGGCATAAACTCCCATATCACCACATATGTCTCTTCCACCTCCTCCTAGTTTAAGGTTGTTTAAAGGGAAAGCCAAAAATAAAAGTAAAGTAAAAGCCATGCCTGCCCACCTATTACATTCTTACATTCCCTTCTGCTTAACCATTCTGTCAACATCAAATTCAACTTTGGATGCTAGAAATTACTTCAGACTAAGTGATTTCCTTTAGAAGTGATTGCAATTTTCCAGTGATTACATACTAGTAAGAGACATGTCACATGATTGAATAAATTCTACCTTTGTGTGAACCAAAAAACAAAATAAAACAAAACAAAACCCCCAAAACCAGCAGCTTCTTGGCACTGTCAAAGATAATTTTCTTAAAGGATAACAATTTTCTCAATTTTATTTAGTAGAATTTAAACAGAGTCCAAGTAAGTTAAATGAGATCAGGAGATGGGCAAACCAGAAGTTAACAGTTGGAACAATATGGATTGAAGCATCTCCACTGAGCTTTCTCTGCCTTTTTTGGTGGCTCCACATCATAGTTCATGAATCTTTGATGTTTTCAGTTGTTGTATTGACAATAGCATCAATGAACAAGAATTACCAGGCTTTGTGTAGGATTTTGTCCATGTTATGATTTCATTTAGACTGATTATAAACCTAAGCCTTCCTTACCTTTCATATCCTTGCATTTTTTTTTTGTAGGGGCTACATATGATGACTCATAGAAATAGTTACAGAGTAAGGTTTTATCAAAAGAATAAGAAGAAGTTTATAGGCTTTATTTTTCATTTAAATCATCTACCTCTCCTATTCAGGCTCAAATAATAGGCATTTGGCTCCAACATGTTAGATTGTATTTTCTGCTTCTTTGTATGTGTGTATAGCAATCTGTGAGATGTTTTTAAGTGCCGATCTTTTCTGCATATGCCGTTGCATTTTGGTTGGTTGGTTTTCTCTTTGTCCTTGGTACCATTACTAAGAAATGCCTTTGTGTTCACTGGGAAAAGAGACACTAAAGAGAGTATGATAGTTAGACTGAAAGTCAGTTTCAGGGCTAGAGGTGCAGAAAAATAAATTCCACATCCTAGCAGAGATTTAAATGTGAACAAGGACTTACTATTCCCAACAGGAAGCTGCTTCCCTCTCTGTTGTCTGTTATACTTTAAATTAGTATATTGCCATTTTGTGGGGGAGATTCTTTTTTATCTATTTCAAGACTTGGTGTTTATTTTGAAGATACATATGAAAAATATTAAGGATAAGGTTAGAGAAGAGGAGGCTGAAAATTAAGAGAAAAGGTTTGCATAACACTCCTCTCATAGAATCACCTTTTTTTATTATTCCCTCTAATCTATTTACACTTTCTCCCTCTCTTTTTTCTTTCTACTCATCCTCCTTTTCTAACTCAATGAATTTTTACTAAGTCTATGCTTCCTTTCAAGACTTCTGCCAGATTCTGGAGAGCTAAATGATGAAGTCAGAGGTCTGTTTCATATCTTAAAGATTGACACATTCTAATTGGGAAGGATTTATAAGTGTAAGTAGGAAAATAATTTAAAAAATAACTTTACAGTGAATTTTCTCTCCAAAAGAAAAGATCCCACTGCTCCATTTACTACTGGATTAGATCAATGCAAAAGGAACAGTTAGAGATAAAACACAGTGGGAGTTTTTAGGGAAGAAAAATAGTGCAGAGATAGAGTCCCTTTATCAAGAAGAGCAAGGCAGGTTATATAAAGTGGCAGGATAAAAACATCACATTTTGAATTTTAAATGACTACACTGCTGGGTATAAGGCATGAAGCAACAGTGATGCATAGCCAGCAAAGAAGAAACAGTGCATAAATGGCTCTATGCACTGTATATAGGAGTTTCAGTCTTGTGAGCCTTTGATTTTGAGATAATTGCAGTTCCAGTAAGGGTTAGGAAGATTATGCTGACAACAGTGGTGACAAGGTACAGAGGCTGCTTAACTTAGTAAGGGCATTACTCACATTGTGATAACCATGTGTATTTTGTAAATATCATAAATAGTACATTTAGGGCCCCTTAACCTGTCCCACATGAGGGCTTAAGCCAAACCGTCCGCTGCACAGGTTGTGTGAACTGCGGTCACATAACCAACTGAGAACTGTTGCTTCATAGGCCAGCATTGCCAGAAAGTATCATTTTGTTACTTCTAGGACAGGACTAAATTCTAATTCCAAGCAGGGCTTTCACAGAATGCATAATGTTTTCGCATGATCATAAAGCCAAAGAATCTTGTGGCAAACCACTATAAATCAGAAGCTGATGGTGCTCTGAAAATATAGCAGAGGAGACAGGAGGCATCAATTGTTCTGGTCTGTGCACATGAGATTCTGAGCCAAAGCAGTGAAACAAGATTTCAGGGGAGAGGCAGGATTATGTCATATTAACAGTGCAAATGGAGAAACTAGGGATTACTTGGATTTGGTTTAAGCCAATGGAGGACTTAAAGATAACTCTTGCATTAAGATTTAAGATGGCTATAAGGGTTTCATTTTGTCTGCTTTCTCCCTAATGTGAAAGTGAATATTTGTAGTGATTTTAGAATGCTAGACCTCCATGTGCAAATGTCTGAATGAAAAAAAAAAAATCTTATCTTTAAATGAGAGAGCAGTACTATCCGTACACTTATCCTTCATAACTAGACTACATTTTTAATCACCAGGTGATGTTCAGGAAGCCTAAAATGAAATGATAAATGATTCAAATGGGATGTATATGGTTTTCTTTAGTACTAAAACTCTTGGAAGTCTGAGCAGATCAGAATTTAGCAAGACATGAAAATGTCTAAGGAACTATAGCTGGTTGAAAAATTTATTTGGTTGTAATGCATTTAACTAAATTTTTGTCCACTGTAACTATCAGGCAAGTTGTTGGGCATGAGATGATGATTCCAAATATAAAATCATAAATATCTTGTTTTTAAATACTTGATGTGCTAACAGTTTCATAATTTAATTTACTTCTGGTTTAAGGATTTTAAAATGTATGTATTTGGCATACACATAAACACACTTTGCTGAATTTATATATATATATATATATAATGCAAACATATAAATATAGTATAAATACGAGTAATCTTTTAAACATTCACATTTGAGTGTATATCATGTTACTTTTCAAAATTTTATTTTTAATTATTTACATCTATGTGTGTTCTTGTGTGGGTTTGTGCATGTGACTGCAGTGTCTGAAGTGGCAGGAAATGGGTGGGAGATACCCTGCTGCTAGAGCTATAGGTGGTTGTTAGTTGCCTGTCTTGATGCTGGTGCTGGGACCTAACTAAGATATTCTACCATAGCAGTAATACTTCTTAACTTCTCAGCTATCTCACAAGCTCCTAGTATTTTTTATTTGCTTATTTAAGTTTATTTTTCTCTTTGCAGATATACATCTCCATCATAACTACTTTCAACAAATGTT
This sequence comes from Peromyscus leucopus, assembly GCF_004664715.2. Taxonomy (NCBI): domain Eukaryota; kingdom Metazoa; phylum Chordata; class Mammalia; order Rodentia; family Cricetidae; genus Peromyscus; species Peromyscus leucopus. Next base: position 88,672,825 of record NC_051068.1, on the reverse strand, counting down.
TATTTTATTTATTTATTTGTTTGTTTATTTATTACTTATTGTGTGTGTGTGTGTGTGTGTGTGTGTGTGTGTGTGTGTGTGTGTATGTGCCATTGTACAACTCTATACATGAGAGGGCACATTGAGGAGGACTCTTTCCTTCTACCATGTGGTTCCAGGGATTAAACTCACATTGTAAGACCCAACAACAGCAATCACTTTTACCAAGTGAGTCATCTCAGAGGCCTATAACAAATACTGTAGCTTGAGTTTTTCTCTCCGGGTCCCGCCAAGTCCCGGTAATCTTATGGCCCACTTATAAAATAAACATACAGATGCTTATATTATTTAAACTGCTCAGCCATTAGCTCAGGCCTACCATTGTCTAGCTCTTACTCTTATACTCAGTCCATTTCTGTTAGTCTATATGTCACCATGTGTTCCGTGGCTTTACCTGCTGCCTTTACATGATGCTTCCTGGACAGCAGGCTAGAGTCTCCTCCAGACTTCCACCTCCCAGCCTCTCTTCTCTGTTTGTCCCACCTATCCTATACTTCCTGCCTGCCTACTGGCCAATCTGTGTTTCATTTATTCACAACATACAGGACATCCCACAGCAAAGTACTTTTTAAAATTCAATGTGAAATTTATTTCAAATCACTGACATTTAATTTTACAGTTTTCTTATTCTGTTGATAAGGTAATGGCAATGTGGCATCTGCTGTTTCTTGGGCAATTATTTCCATCCCCAAGGAAAACAGCCTTGTGTTATTTCTAGAAGGGTATTAAAGGGTGACTTAATGTTGCATCTTATGCCTTTGTGAAGACCAAATGTCTTTATGATAATCCTGCTAGCTTTCCTAGTCTTCATAGATTTCAGTGGCAAAAACTTAAGTTCATTGATCATGAAGTCAAAGATGCACTCCTCCTGCTCCATGATCAATAGTATTCTCTAGTGGATTATTTTGTCTGGGCGAAAGACCTACAGGCTTCCTCTGGTAATTCTTCAGATTAGACATTAGGGCACTAGTGTGGAAATGTTTTAGGGTGGCTGAGTCCAGCTCTTTAATTCTCAGATAAAATCCACATAGCCCCGAGAGGATTACTGTGTTAGGCAATGTGATAGGCCATGGCTAGAATTCCAGCATTCTAAACCCTGTCTGGGATTTTCCTGAGCTGATCCTTAGTCGTGGTAATTTATGACTATGAAAATAATGCTCTATTTAATTGTTATTAGAATATATACCTTGCATTACCTAAACCTATTTTCTGAAGCCATCTCTGTGTTCAAAAGCTTATACTCTTTTTATCTGTAAAGTACATTCTGCATTGGATTTAGATATATGTTTACTTTAAAAAGTGAGTTTCTACATCTATAGATCTCAAGTCATTCAACAATCACCTCAGCAATACCAAATGCTTCAGGAAGAAATACCAAATATCAGAAAGTTGAAAACCAACAAATAAATAAACAAAAAAGCAAGATAAAATTTCTGGTCTTGAGCATTTTAAAAGTGAGTCACACACATGTAGAAATGACTGAAAATTATGGTGTTTAAATATTTGAGCAAAAATAAACATGAACTCACATAAATAACACACATCTAGATCAAGGAAAACACTTAAACACTTCCTTAGTTACAAACTATATCATTGTGAATGTCTATGAAGTTAGAAAGGACATGATGGAGACATGAAATTTACTAAAGGCTTTATTTTGTAACTATCTTACTATTCTCTTATAGTTTTAAATTTTAAGTACATCATTTCCCTCTTTCTCTTTCATCTTTCCAATCCCTCTTGTAATCCCCTTTCTCTCTCTCTCTCACTCTAACCCATAGCTACCTTTCATTTAATTGTTGTTGTTGTTGTTGTTGGTGGTGGTGGTGGTGGTGGTGGTGTGTGTATGTTTGTGTGTGTGTGTGTCCTTGTAATCTTAATAGGAGTGAGAACATGCATTGTATTTTCTTGGGTTTTGTGTGTGTGTTTGGATGATCTTGATTAATATTATACATTGTTAATCTACCCATTTTCCTGAAAATTTTGTGATTTTATTTTTAGAGGTGATTAATATTCTATTTTATAAATATGTCAGATTTATTATTATCTACTCATATGTTATTTCCATTTTCTTGCTATAGTATTTATAGTATATAGAGAAGCAATAAACATAGATGTGTAAATATCTCTATGGTAGAACATGTAGTTCTTCTTGCGGTATATGCCCAGGAGTAGAATACCTGGGACATATACCAATAAAGTGTTTTTATTTTAAAAATAAAATTCTGTGGGTCTGTATTAGTCAAGAGAAATAAAATCACAGAATCACTAGACTACGTGTGTGTGTGTGTGTGTGTGTGTGTGTGTGTGTGAGAGAGAGAGAGAGAGAGAGAGAGAGAGAGAGAGAGAGAGAGAGAGAGAGAGAGAGATTATTAGGGTTAGGAACCAAGAGGTTGATTCCTACTGGTGTAAATATTAGGACCTTTGTATCTGACATCTGAGGACTGAGATAATGGGGGGGGGAATTCAGAGAGAGGGTAGGGGTGTGGGGGTGATAGCAAGGGAGAGAGATTTGTCTTCTTTGTTGTTTTCTTCTATTCAGATTCAATGAATTTGAGGCCAACACACGCTTGAGTGTCTTCCCTCAGTCTACAACACAAAAGTCATTATATTCTGGACGCACCCTCACAGGCACATCCAGAAATGCTTCATCAGCAATCTGGGCATGCCTTTAGCTTAGTAAAATTTACAAAGGAAACTAGTCATCACAGGAGCCAAGAAGTTTAAAAGGCATTATTCCAGAGGTAATAGATAGCTGACTAGACCCATGAATGATCATCAGATTTTGAGAATTTAAAAAATATCTAAGAAAAATGGAAACATAGAACTAATGAATGGAGACATCAAACATGCCAATGTTTGGGAATAGCCTATCTTTTGATATCACTACAAGAGGAACTATAAAGGAATTCCACGAAGGGAGATGAAATCATTTTATAAAGAATCACATATTAATTTCTCCATACATTCTGAAGAAATTTTATTACTCAAGGTTATAAGATGAGAAGATGGGAAACAGTCTTGATTTACCTTCTATTTTCTGAGGTATTTTGAAGTCACAGTCTCTATCCACCTATACAAGATCACAGGGATTTTTTTTGACCATTTTCTTAATTCTTTTCCATTCACCCATTTAAGTAATATATATGAAATTTTTTATTCTCTAATAGTTGGTTCTTCTCATTGCGAGATCTCAAAGACGTCTTAATTTAATGACTAACACAGGATAGAAAACCAGAACTATTTGTTAAAATAATCCATTATTGTCAAAACATTTTAACCCACTGCTAGGATTCTGTTTTATGTTTCTTTTAGCATTTTCACATATGTAGGTAGCTCCCAAGTGTAGGGATTAATAAGTGGGTGGGGAGATTTACCACAGTTTTGATTATTTTGTACAGAGTATATTGTCTAAAGTCAACTTCCTAATACCTAATTATTCTTAAAAGTTACAACTAGACTGTAAATACTTTAGCATCATCCCCCAGCTTGATAGCGCTTTGGTTACTAACACAACTGCACCATCATACTTTCATTCCTTAGTAGAAGACATTGCAATAATGCCTCACTTTAATAATTATATACCACTGTGATCTGTTATCAAAACTTTTCCAGTGTAGAAGACAATATGATGTCCTATTAATGTATTATGCTTTTGTTAGGTTCCTTGATGTAAGGCATTACTTCAATCCAGTGGTTCTCAAACTTTGTAATGTTGTGACCATTTAATACAGTCACTAATTTTGTAGTGACTACCAACCATAAAATGATTTTTGTTGTTCCTTCATAACTGTAATTTTGCTACTGTTATGGATCATAATGTAAATATCTGTGTTTTCCAATGGTTTTAGGCAACCTCTATGAAAGGGGGTTATGACCCACAGATTGAGAACCACTACTTTAGGCCAATTCTTATAATTTAGTGTATATAGCACAGTACAGTTTAATCCATCATATGCTCTCAAGTCGTTTGACAATTTGCAAATGCTACATTGTTTTGCTATCTGTTCATGTCTGCCTATACTGTTCCTAGATCTCATCTGTCTGTCTATCTATCTATCTATCTATCTATCTATCTATCTATCTATCTATCTATCTATCTTCTACCATCTATCATCAATCTATTTATTCTGATTTCAGAAGTAAGTTTGAAGTCTCCTAAGACAGATCTTCTTCTATAACTTTGGATCAAATTTTCTATAAGAAGAGAAAATTAAATAGAAAATAAGCAGGGAAACACCTTTTCTTTTCCAGATGTATCTTTTGTAACTATTAATGTTACTGATTTCCCTGTGGACCATGTCAGGAAGGCACTTTCTCAATGGAAACAATTGTTTTCTTGTTGATTATGACTTTGACTCAACCAACAGGAAGTCAATATGCTGCCATCAACACCTACTCTGTGGAGCAATTTGATTTACAGATGGAAGTCAGTCAAGTAATTCCCCCTGCTCAATGGGAAACAAAGTATTTCATTATCTGAAATTAACTCCCTATCCAGGTTTCTCCTGTGCAGACAGTTGCTGTTTGGACACTGTGATGCGGGGATTATCAGATAATATTTAGGTTAACATTGGAAGTGACAAGGCAATATTCCTATATGATTTTGGGATTCAAAATACAGTTGTATGTAATTGTTCAGCATTATAGAAATATATCATCCAGCAGACATGAAAAATTGTGTGAAAACATGTAAAAATAAAGATTTCAAGACCTTAAAATATATATGCTCTTTTTTTTTTTTCTCATTGTGTTGTTGGCAGAGGAGTTTGCAGGATACATGAAAGGTTTTGCTTCGTGGTTAGTGAACAAAGTCAGTCTTTTATTCCACTCAAAATATCAATGGTTTGCTAAGGATAAAATTAGGCTAATTTTAGCAAAGAAAATGCCACTTAGAAATGCAAGTGACCATTACAATAGAAGATGCCATATTGTGATGTTGATGACTGATGCCTGCACCAATACAATAAGATGCCTGGAAGATTTCAGAAGGAGCTGTGATTGCCATACAGACCTCAGTTTCCAGGGGAGACAGCAAACTCACTCGGTGCAGCACAGTAGCTCTGTGAACAAGGATACTATGTATGGAGGAAAACGTGAGAAAGGCAAGGAGAAGGCACCTGCAATACACAGGCACAGGGAGGTAAAAAGAGCAGAATGTGAGGGAAAGAGCATAAAAGCCATGGGAAAAGACAGAAAGAGATTTAAAAACTCTAAGTCATCAGAAGTCCAGCTGTAGTTAAGTGGTCATTATTAAACCCTAATGAAAAATTTCAAGAGCTTTGAAAATGCTAAAAGTGGGTGGGGAAACAAACATTTATACACACACACACACACACACACACACACACACACACACACATATGTATATATACACACACACACACACATATAACTTGAAGTGTTAAAATACAGTATTCATCTAGTATTATTAAATAACATAGTTATTTGTGTTGGTTACAGTTTCATTAGGATTTTAAAATAAGTTTACCTAAGACCAAATTAGATAATTATAAATGGCTCTCCTTTGTGTTTAAAGTCCACTTAAGGAGCCCTGCTCTGGCTTTGTCTGCCAAAGTACCCCGTGTAGGCAGGTGGACTGCAATGGCCATCTGGTCACTGGACACAAGCCCAGAACAAGACAGACATTACTGATATTTAGCTGTACCCATGCTCTACTACCTAGGGGAGAGAACTTATGTATGTGTCAACCTAGGAAGCAGTGGTAAGACCCAGGTACAAACTCTAATGCCAATTGTAGAATTGCTACCCTAGCTAACATTACTATTAGCCCTTTTGGTTATCTTTGTCATGCAGTGTTCTAGCAACTGCCAGGAAATTCTATCTTGTATACCTCCCACAAGTTTCTTACTTCTCTGATAAATATATAACTAAACAAAGGCTCAGAGAAGTTAGTAATTCTTGGGGTATTTAAAGTTAACTAAAAAACAATAACTTCATATGATAGATATTTAAGTGTGCTATGTTTTTACGTATTCTATAGACTGTAAATTAGAGAAATGTAGCCTTTCCCATGTGTTTGACTCCATAAAAGGAAACCCTTTTTACTTAATTCCTTCTTGTGAAATTTCTTCATTTCACTTTCCCTGATAGACTTACTTGTCAGGAGACTAAAAAACAAACAAGAAATCCTAAAAAAATTCAGCAGGTTGTAGTCACACATTTATTTTGATGTGTATATATATGTAACAATAACATGAGTTATTTCTTCAATAGAAAAAAAGGCCATGGATTTGAGAGGAAGCCAAGAATGGGGTATCATGGGAGGTTTGGAGAGAGAAAAATAAGGGTGACATTATTATGTTTTAATTTTTAAAACTTAAAGAAAAAATTATATATTTTGAGGGAAATATATGTATATATTTAGTATTTTTAATGAAAAAGAATATTTTTTAAGAATATATAAGGTGGAAGGTAGAACATTACAATTTAGAGTCCCCTACTTCATGGCAAATCTTTCTGACATACATGTTTAAAACTTTCTCTGTGAAGGAGGCTTGGAAAAAGTTGGAGAGAGGGAATTTGGAAAGGACTGGACGAAGGAAAGGAGAAGAAGCAGTTATATAATTACATTAAAATGTTGATTGGCTTGATCAGTTTGGGAGGCAACTAGGCAGTGGGACCAAGTCCTGTGCTCATTGCATGAGTTGACTGTTTGAAACCTGGAGCTTATGCAGGGACACTTGGCTCTGTCTGAAAGGAAGGGACTGGACCTGCCTGGACTGACTCTACCAGGTTGATCGCAGTCCTCGGGGGAGGACTTGTCTTGGAGGAGGTGGGAATGGGGGGTAGGCTGGGGGTTGGGGGTAAGGGGAGGGGGTGGGAGGGGGGAGAATAGGGGAACCCGTGGCTGATATGTAGAACCGAATGGTATTGTAAAATTATATATATATAAAGCAAATGCTAAAAACAAACACAAAATAAAAAATAATTTTTCGTGAGTAATTCGCAACTAATAATACTTTCAGTAACTATAGCGAATAACAAAACTAATATTAGACCCTCTGGGAAATTGAACTGTAGTCTGCAACTATGTGTTTTAGCAAATGTACTAGAAGTAAAATAAACATTCTTCTGTATTAAAACACCTAAATTTAAAAAAAAAAATCCTCATCAAAATGGTTCACTTGTGAGACTCAAACTATTTGCTCAGGCTGAAAATATAAATGTAACAGGAAAAATTCTCAGATATAGTAACTAATTGATCACCCTGTTCCAGCTACTTAAAATTAACCTCTATGTTCTTTAACCAAAATGAACTAGAATTTAGACCTACCTGGAAGTGTGTCTTCCCTGAACATGTATTGAGTCAGAATTAACACCAAAGGAACTATTAGTTCAGGAAGAACACAGGAAATCTAAACAAATCAAAATCATACTATGGAAGAGAACTGAGCTCAATGAGCCCTCAGCAAAGATGATGCTGAACTGAAATACCCTTTGACTGGGAGAACACAGAGGTCATTTGCTACCTACTTCTCCCCTACTTTATGTAAATCAGAAGTGATGTTCAAGAGATAGGAGATAATCTGTGAATAAAGACAGAATTTAGAATTGCCCCCTTTAACAATTCATTTATCAACACTTAAGGAAAAACTGTTGGTTATCTTGCTGTCTTTTTAGTTATCATTATACTATGGAGCAATCCCTACTAACATATCTTGCTTAAAGCTATCTTTGTGTTTTCTCTCTTTATCCATGCCTGGAACCACTTTAACAACACCATTTTAAAAGGTAGGGTGAGTACATTAAACATTATGAGAAGGGGCTAGATGCAGAAAGAAGGTAAAAAAGGAAATTGTATCTGTCCTTTCTCACAACACATACTGGGACTTGCATAATGATGGATAAGAATAACTGAACTGGTCCTGCTTAGTAGGAAGGAATTTATGCCTGGTACTGTAAACCAAACTCAATTTCCATCATTGGTGGGACCATAGGCCCTAGTAGAACACCTTTTACTGCTGCTGCACTAAACCAGTGTAATTTTAGCTCCATTCTAAATGTGGATCCATATTCAGACATGAGAGCATCTCTCACCCCTAACCAAATGAGCCTCTTCTTTGTCAGATAGAAATCACACAAAAAGTTATAACTGGTCAAAATGCAGAGAACAACTGACTCGGAGACCCCAAACCACTGATGTCTCTACAACACAATCCTCTAACCAAGATGCAGAGGACATTGCAGAAGAGGCCGAAAAGATTGTAAGAGCCAGAGGAGCAGTATGGGACATCTGCTGCTAGACAGTCTTCCACCTATGACAGGAAAGCTGCGCCCAGAAAATATCAACACTGTGGTTGCCTATACAAGACCTAAAACTGACACCATTGATTGATATGTTAATGTCGATGTGGGAATTTTCACAAGCCTTCACTCCTTGAGGAAGAACTGGAGGCAATTAATGTTTACCCAGTGAGGAGGAATCAGTCTTCTCCAGGTATGTGGCCCCTGATAGACTAGCCAATTCTAAAAGGTCACCCCTAAATACATATGAGAAACATATAGCCCACATATAGCCCACATCAGCCCACAATAGATGATCTCAGCAGGCTGTATTTGTAAACATGTATACACGTGCATAAAGATATGTAACAATTACAATTAAAGAATAAATGATGGCTTCAATGGGATATAAGTGTAAAATATGAGAAAAATGAATCTAATGAAAATAACTAAGTAGAAGTTATATAAAAAACACTTAAATTTAAGAAACTTTTTCTAGATGAAATAAGTATGTCATGTACGGCAAAGTAAATATTATTAAACAATATAGATTAATATAATTTGTCCAATATTAGGAAAAAGGAAAATTACATATAGAAGAAAAGGTTAAGGATATTCACTTTTTTTTGTCAGAAGCAATAAAGAATTAAGCACGGTGTGGTAATATTTTCAAAGAGCTACAAGAAAAGGAAAAGGCCATTTCCAGAGAAAATGCCCATGGAAATTTTGGTGAAATAATGATGCTTTTAGGTAAATGTAATTAGAGGAGTCATAAAAATGTAATATAATAAATATTAAACAATCCACATAGATAGAAAGAGATCTTAACAGCAATAAAATCACATTAAGGGGATAACAACACCTCAAGTTAAATAAATGCACTATCTGTAGACCATTATGTTTATGAGATGTTTTAATATCCAGTTCTACAAAGGTTAACACGGAACTCTCAGAATTTTATTGTTGATGGCTTTTGTCTTCTTCTTCACTATGAATTTCCGTTTCTTTTTATGCTAACTCTGTCTCTTTTTGGAGGGCTGCAATGTTGAATATCATGTGTCTTCTTCATTGTGAATTCCTGTTTCTTCTTATACTAATTCTCTGTCTCCTTTCAGAGGGCTGCAATGGTGAATATCCTGTACCTCGTATACTATGGATTCTGTGTAGTACGATCTTGATTTAGTAGGCAGTTCAGCTTCTGATACGAGCTTCTATAGCCTTAATTTCATTGTTTCTTAGGCCTGAGATGTGACTCAACCCACAAAATGTTTTGCAGAGTTTAGTTTTATTGCTTGCATGGAATAACAGACATACAGGTTACTCTGAGTCAGAGTCCTAGTACAGCAGGTGTTAGAGCAGGAAGTATTAAGATGGGCCCACTCAGACAGGTCAGGAGCAAAGACTTTCGCAGTAGGCCTTTGCCTAGCTCACTCAACATCTCTCTGGGTTCTCTATATTGCTTTCAGTGCCCTCAAAATTGCTAGCTTCTGTTCCTTTCAGGGTGTTACCTTGCCCACACACAGCTCATCTCTCAGCCACAGGCTTGTTTCTCTGAATGACGGTGAGCCCACTCTTGTTCAGTGGCCCAGCAGACCCAGCACATCAGCTTCAATTGCCTCAGTGATGACGACCACACTCTCAGTCATAGGACTAACTGGTCTTTCACCACAGTCAGGAAATGCTCCTTTGGCAGAGATGTGGACAATGGTTAGTTCCATCTCTGAGTCTTGCCTGCATTTGGCAATATAATCTTCACCTGCTTGTTATAAACTTCTCAAAATCACTTGCTTCTCTTTGGTCACTACTAGTATTTATAAAATGGGTGTGTGTTCCTGGTGCTCTTTGCTCTACTGTGACAAAAAAAAAAAAAAAAAAAAAAAAAAAAAACCAAAAACCAATTTTTTGTTAACTCACTGGTGTTGATTTTGAATTCAAATAGAAATATTTAGGAGATTCTAATCTCTGTTATTTTTCTTTTTTTCTCCATTTTCTCAAATCCTGCTTACTTATTTACATATTGTGAAGAAAATCTACCAGATACAGTCATGGGAAGAAACAATAGTGTTTAATATCTAATTTTTAGATATGAGCTACTACTATATAATATGTTAAGTAAAAGTTTTTATGGAATGTGTGATTTCAAAAGAAGAATAAAAGGTCAAGAATTTGAGCAATGGGACTATAAGGGAGCAGAGAAGGGGAGAATGATGTAACTTCTATATATGAAGATCTCAAAAAGTTAGTTTAAAAACATTACTTGAAAAAATTACTATCAGTTATAGACTTAGAGCTTCAATTAAATAGTAGAATATACTATATGAGCCACATACATAATATTAATTTACTGGGAAGCAAGTGACTGCTTGCTTAGGTAGACTGAACCTTTTAAAATGCTAGTTAATCACCATGTGGCCCCAAGAAGGTTGCATTCCTTTGTCAGTTAAAATGTGTGATTTAGAGAAAAGCAACACACTTCAAGTAAGACATATTATTTACTGCAGTTTCAAACAAGCAAATTTATTTATTGAAGTTTCCTATCATGTGGACCATATAACATCTGTGACAGAGGTTAAAGATTATATTTTCTCATCATAAAACAGAGAAATGAAGGATGTGAACTTTATTAAGGTTAACAAGACTTCTACAGTAAGTTAAATCACTTGAGAAAACAATTTTAAATCATTCATGTTTACTTCATCATTATAATAACACATAGTTTATAATATATCCTAAAGATCTATTGGAGAAATTATTTTGGCCACTCCATGTAGTTAAAAGGTTATTTATTTAATGGCGTAACTCACAAATTAAGTAATAGGTAGGTTGCAGGGTCTGGGGAAGGTGTATTGCAGTCCAGCGGTGTTCTCTAGAGCTCTGCTCAGTCAACCTCCACCATTCAGCATCCCCACACAGAGAGAGTGCACAGAGAGAGCACTGGCCCATCCAGCTCTCAGGTCTCCTGGCACCTCCACTGGCTCCGCCTCATAGGCGTGACAGTTGCCAGAGTTTCAATGGGGGTTGGAACTTCCAGATCCAAGCTGGAATGGCTACCCACTACAAAGATCCATAATAATTCTACTAATTTTAAATTTTTATTATACATAAAAATCTAAATAAAATTTGTAGAATTAACATGATAATGAAATAACCGAGCTCTGTCTATATATTTTTTGCAATTAATAGTCTTTATTTTTTGTTTGTTTGTGTGTGTGTGTGTGTGTGTGTGTGTGTGTGTGTGTGTGTGTGTGTGTTTTGACACAGGGTTTCTCCATGTTGTTTTGGTGCCTGTCCTGGATCTCGCTCTGTAGACCAGGCTGGCCTCAAATTCACAGAGATCTGCCTGGCTCTGCCTCCTGAGTGCTGGGATTAAAGGTGTGTGCCACCACTGCCCGGCTGCAATACATACTCTTTATTAACGTTAATTAACATCATTTTCATTGCTAAATGTTTTGTTCTCTTGTTATTGAAATCAGATTCTTCTTCTTTTCTTATTAAAAAATTTTGTTAGTTCAAAATATTTGGATCATATTTACCCATCCACTTCAACTCACCCCAGATTTAACTTCCCTACCCATGCAACCTTGTGTTCTTTTCTTTTCTTTCTTTCTTTTTTTTTTTGAAACCCACTAACTCCAATTTGTTTGGCCCATATACTCTTTTTGGGTTTAGGGCCTTGCATAGGAATGTGATTTAAGGAAAACTTGACTGTCTCCAAGCATCTACTTCTGCCAGTAACTTCAGCTAAAGATGAAACTTCTTTCCTACCTTCCCTTCCTTTGCTGGAATTTTGTCTGGCTTGAGCTTGCCTGAGTCTTGTGCATGGTTTAATAACTGCTATGATTTCACATGTGCAACTATTCAACTGTGTCTGGAAAGCACTGTTTTGGTGTAAGCATCCTCTGCCTCTGTTCTTACAACAGTATTTTTAGCCCCTCTTCACAAGGGTCTCAAATTCTTGGGAAGAAGATATGTGATATAGATGCCCTGTTTAGGGCCCAACATTCCATATTCTTTTGTTCTTTAACATTAAGTATGTATTTGTACTATAGACAGATTTAAATTTAATTTTTCTGTTTTCTGATTCTTGGCCAATTTATTATCTTGTGCATTCCTCTTACACGATTGCAACACTATCTAACAGTGAGCTATAGCCATATATAAAAACTTAACATTTTTCTTCGTTTGTGTTTGGTATCTAATTAGAAAGACATCATGTAATAGATTAAAAGCCATATGTGAGCCATGTTTCCTTAGGCATATGCTAGAACAGAAATAAATCATTAACTATAATGAACCTCAAATTTATTTCCATTAATATAATAAGGTAAAATTAGATTAATTTTTGCCCTGAGATTTATGAAAGAAGCAAAAGTGAGCTCTTGTGCATGTCTGGTGTTGATATTGTAAGATATCTTGGCTGGGGGATTGTTGCAATATGTGGCTGACGGCTCCCACAACAGTTGACAACTCAGCTTTCTTCTATTGGCTTAAAAATGTCCATCATGGAAGGTTTTGCCCAGCATTTTGACATTATGCTTAAAATGCATAGCCTATCCGTTGTCAACTATGCCCTTTTCCAGTACTAGTGTCCACTTCCAAGACATCACAGAAGGGCTATCCCTTCAGTATGACGTCTCTGGCTATCTAGGATAAATTTGGCCCAGAGTAAAGGGCAGAGTAATGATTCACCTTCCATTTTTTAAAAAGGGTGCTGGATTTTCTCCAGTTAGTTTATGGTTCTGTTCATTTTCCACTTCAAGAGAGAACTTGGCTACCTGCTTCTCTGCATAAGGTCAGTGAGAAAAAAAAAAAAAAAAAAAAAAAAAAAACTAGATACTGTGGAAAATCCTGGCTTGTCTTTTCCACACATGGATGTTTCAATGTTGATTAAATGCAGGCTACAACATGTGAGAAGCTCACAATCCTTTAACAGTGACATTTCCTGATGTGTACCAGTTTCTCTGACAGTTGCTTCACTTTGGACACTCAATGATACCCAATCCTCCCTGAGTGCACATCCTCCCTAAAGGACTCTTTGCCACACTCTGTCACTGAGCTTGAGGTAGAAAAGCTGTTCTCAATTGTAATTTTAGTTTTCAGGCTATTTTTTCTTCTTTATAATGATAATTCATCCTCCTTTCTGGCTACTGAATGTGCTGCTCATTTCTCTGAGAAAATGAAGAGTTCCTGGGGCATTTCCATGTATTCACATGTCCTTCTCTAAGCTTTCAACCCTGTTGATACTTCATAATTGTCCTGCCTGTTCCCATGGAAGAAATCTCTGTGTCCCCATAGAAAAACAAACACTCATTTCAATTATCATTTTAGCCTAATATTATTTATCACATTTCAGACATCAAACAAAACAAACTTTTCTACTGATATAATATTCTTTAGATATACTCTATTTCTTTTCACTGCAGGATGGCTTATTTTTTTTTGTCTGTTTTCTTCAACTGCCCCCATTTTAAGGGGCAATGTGCTAAGTATTGTTACTAAGATAAGGATTTCATCTGAGTGCCAGCATCTTTTCAGACCTACATGTGCACAACCAAACCAATTTGTTCCTCAACCATCATTTCTCATCTCAAGAAAAATATTTCTTTCTTATTACTCAAGCAGTAAAAGTAGGAGTTGATTGACAGATTTCATTGCTAGCTTCCATATTTATGTAGTCCTTGTATTCCTACCTCCTTCTTTGCCATGCAAATTAAATCATATTCACAGCAAGCAGGATGCTTCTTTTGACATGTTCATTATACCATATAACAGTCAAGCTTAAACCCCTCTGGATATCCTCCAATTTAGTTTTGAATCCTTAAAGATACCTGCAGGCATCCACCTGGTTGCCCTGTTGAATCTTTCTTCTCTATTCTTGGGAACCCCCTTTGCTTAGTCAGTTGATGTTTTCTATTATCTTTCCCCAAAGATGCCACAGGCACTAGTGCTTCATTGAATTTGTACTTAAAGATTTTTCTGTCCTGAAAAGTTGCTCTCATACTTACCTTTGTGAATCTTTCTCTTTCTTTGCTGAAGTATGAAATTCATTGTGAAGTCCCTTCTGTTCATTTATTCCTATCATACAATGTATCTTTGCTTTTTACACTTTTGTTTACCTACCATACAAGGCACCAATATCTCATATATATTTTGCTCCTTTCTCATATTCATTTTTAACTACTTCATAGTTTTGGTGAAGGCAAACATTTGAGTTTTGTTGATTACCACTGTGTTCATAGATTTTAGTACTACAATACATGGCAGACAATCTAAAAATAACATTAAACAGTTGATTCTTGGGTCCCAGTTGTGAACTGGAGACAGGTATAAAAATACTATAGCAAACTTGTTCAAGTCATTGTTATTTTCTCCTATAACACAGCAGCTTATTTTGTGTGGCTTGAACTATTGAAACTTAATCTTGATGTTACAATAGAACATTTTGTCATTTTTGAGATAATAGAAGAACTTTTAAAGTTAATGCATATGGGCATTGAGGAAAATGCTGTGGATGACTGATTGATAAATAAAACTCTGACTGGCCAGTAACCAGGCAGGAAGGATAGGGTAGGCAGGACAAGGGGGAGAAGAATTCTGGGAAGTGGAAGGCTAAGACAGAGAGATGCTGCCAGCTGCCGCCATGAGAAGATGTAAAGATACTGGTAAGCCATGAGCCATGTGGCAACTTAGAGATTAATAGAAATGGGTTAATTTAAGATATAAGAACAGCTAGCTAGAAGACTGAGCCATTAGGCCAAAACAATTTAAATAATATAAGCGTCTGTGTGTTTGTTTTATAAGTGGGCTGCAGGACTGCCGGGGATTGGTGGGAGCTGGAGAGAAACTCTCCAACTACAGGAAAAGTCAAAATAAATAATTTTCTTTTAGTTCAAGTTAAATCGACAATAATATAACATTGGATATAGAGACTAAAACCAACACTAATCCAGATCAAAATTTTAAGTGGTAGCAAACTGAAGGCCAGTTTAATGGAATCAGCTTGTTAGCTAGATAGGAGCAGAGTAATAAAAGATTCTTTATTTGTCACAAAGAGATATAGGATGCCTGTAATAATTTGGTAATATTTTTAAGATTTTTACATACACTTCTATCTATCTATCTATCTATCTATCTATCTATCTATCTATCTATCTATTTTACCTACCTATACACACACACACACACACACATACACACACACACACACACACACACACACACACACACACACACGTGTGTGTGTTTTACTGTGTGGAAAACTGTGGTCCTCTGCAAGAATAGCATGTGCTCTTAATCAGTGAGCCATTTCTTCTGATCTGAGCAGCACTTGAAATACCTGAGTTACATTTTGTTTTGAAGATGCAGAACACAGTCCTATTCTCTAGCTAAGAATGTCATGAAGACCTAACTTTCAGGATTTGGATGGGCAGATACAAACAATCTCAATGGGTTCACAGAGATGCTGAAGTAGATACACAAAGTTTTGATGACTGAAAGAGGTAGGTGGTTGCAAAGCTTGCTAGCTAGGAGTGTAGCAAGTAGATATTATAGTCACACATGGTTATATAGGTGCATAGATAAAGTTTCACATTATTAGTGTGATAATTATTTAATGTATTAGACTTAGCAGCAGATTGCACAGATATTTTGTGAGATATTGTTCTTAATGAGTCTGTGAAGATGCTTCTGTATTACAGTATCATTTGGAGTGATAGGAGTGATATAAAAGATTATCCTCCTTAATGTGGATTGATCACACTTGGTTTGTTGAAGGCCTATTAAAACAAATGTACTAAGTGATAATTGGAACTTCCAGACTACTTTGAGCTGATCTTCACTCAGCTCTTTCTGCCTTCAAACAGAACTGAAACTCTGTCTCTCCCTGTATCTGGAATCTAAGATTTTGCACTGGAACTACACTAACATCGTTTCTGCATTTTCATTTTGCCAAGTGAGGAATGTTGGGCATTTTGAACCACCATAATTACATGAGCAAATACCCTGGAGTATATCTGTCTCTCATTATATCTTCTGTCTTAACTTTTTCTGTCTCTCTGTCTCCTTCATGCATATGCACATCATTTATACATTAGTTTCATTTTCTGAGCATTCCAAATAACATAACTAAATTATGCCCTATTTATTTGATTTTCTATTTTGTTTGAAGTTTGCAAATTAAACTTCGCAAAGAATTTTTTATATGATGTAGATCTTGTCTTGGATCCTTTAGAAAATCATTTCTTTGCCATTTTAATGTCACTATGAGTTCCTTTCCTTTCCATCTGCACCAATGTTTGCTTTTGACACAGTTAGAAAAAGCAAAACTCTAGTCCCATAGGGAAGATTCTCATTCCTTCATGTGCTATTTTAGTCCACTGAAACTTCCTCCATGCAGTTTCCTGTGAATGTAATTTTCCTGTCTTCATTGTCTTGGTTTTCTTTCTCTAGGTATCCCTTCTCATAGGAAATCATCCCTGATCATAATCTCTCCTTGTGTCCTATACAATTCTGTCATAAAATGCATTATATAATTCAAATACAAATAAACTGATGATAGAAAATATGATGGGATGTAAGAGTTAGCAATTATATACATTTAAAACAATTTTCCAACTCCTAAAATGCAGGTCTTCATGCATATTTGTTTAAAAATTATTCCAAGGTAAGTGAAAATCATCTACCCCTTGCAATAAGTGAAATTATTGTGTATCACTAATTTATAGAGTGATGGTTTTCTTCACTTTACATTTTAAAAAAGATGTATTTTTTATGTGCATGCATGCTTTGCCTGCATGTATGTACATACATGATATACATATAATACCCATGGAAGTCATGAGAGTGCATTGGGTCCCCTGGAATTGGAGTCATAGTTATAAATGTTTGTGAGGCAGCATGTGAGTCCTCTGAAGGGGGAGCAAGCACTCTTAACCTCTTAGCCATCTCTAGCACCAACTGTGCATATTTTTAAAGTTAAAATGAATCAAAGGGATTTAAGATGAAGTAAACTAGGCAAAAGAAATGTTTCATTTGTTGATAATAAAGAGAGAAGTCTGTACACTTTTCAAATGTGACTAAGTAGTTCCCCAAAGCTGCCTGAATATGTTCATCATAACACACAGTTTTTTTCCTAAACAAATGACTTTTGAGACTCGCCATTGCCTTTGTTTCATCAGATTTTGACTAATAAATGGAAGATTAAGGAGTCACAGTCAATCTGGTACTGAGTCATAAGTTGTCTCTTCACTTACACATCCATTGAAAATAGATGCGAAAACTGATGTATACCATTTGTC
This sequence comes from Peromyscus leucopus, assembly GCF_004664715.2. Taxonomy (NCBI): domain Eukaryota; kingdom Metazoa; phylum Chordata; class Mammalia; order Rodentia; family Cricetidae; genus Peromyscus; species Peromyscus leucopus. The sequence goes on along the minus strand of NC_051068.1, from coordinate 88,655,243 downwards.
ACCAAATGTTTTGAAATATTCTTTTTCAACAAAAGAATTAAATACCACCTACTCAGTTCTTTTTTAAAATTGCATTTAGTGTGTATGTGTATGTGTATGTGTGTGTGTGTGTGTGTGTGTGTGCGCGCGCGCGCTAGCGCTCGCGCGCTCATACATTTTTTATGAAGCACATACCATAGCAAGAGTCTATGTAAGACAGAGGTCAATTTGCAGGAATTAGTGATCTCCTGTAGCTGGAAGTTTTCCTGTGTCCCACCTGACCCATGGTCAGGACAAATCTTTCTCATCTGCCAGTCCTGCAGCTGCTCAGACCCAAGTAAACACACAGAAACTTATATTATTTACAAACTGTTTTAAATTTTTCTTTTTATTCTTTTTTTTAATTTAATTTAATTTTATTTTACAATACCATTCAGTTCTACATAACAGCCACAGATTCCCTTGTTCTCCCCCTTCCTGCCCCTTCTCCTTCCCCCCAGCCCACCCCCCATTCCCACCTCCTCCAGGGCAAAGCCTCCCCCGAGGATTGAGATTGACCTGATAGACTCAGTCCAGGCAGGTCCAGTCCCCTCCTCCCAGATTGAGCCAAGCGTCCCTGCATAAGCCCCAGGTTTCATACAGCTAACTAATGCAATGAGCCCAGGATCTGGTACCACTGCCTAGATGCCTCCCAAACAGATCAATCCAATCAACTGTCTCACCTATTCAGAGGGCCTGATACAGCTGGGGGCCCCTCAGCCTTTGGTTCATAGTTCATGTATTTCCATTCATTTGGTTATTTGTCCCTGTGCTTGATCCAACCTTGGTTTCAACAATTCTTGCTCATATAAACCCTCCTCTAGCTCAGGCTTATTACTGATTAGCTCTTATACTTAAATTAATCCATAATTCTTATTTATGCTTAGCCATGTGGCTTGGTACCTTTTTTTCTGTTCTGCCTTCACATCTTGCTTCCTCTGTGTCTGGCTGACAACTCCTCCTTCAGTCCTTCCTCTTCCCAGAATTCTCTTCATCTGCTTACCCTGCTTATACTTCCTGCCTGGCTATTGGCTAATCAGCATTTTATTAAACCAGTGTACAAAAGCATTATCCCACAGTATTTCCCCTTTTCTGTTTAATTAAAAAGGAAGGTTTTAACTTTAACATAGTAAACTTATATATAATAGACATCACCCATCAATCTCCTGCCATGTCCTAGCTCCTGAGGAACAAACTCAGGTTGCCAGGTTTGATGTGAAGCATCTTTGTCCTTTGGGGCAACTTTTTGGCCCATAATGACTCAATTATTCCAGCTAAAACTCCATGGGCAGACATAACAGCAAAATTGTGCACTTAATAGGTTATAAAAATCAACTGGGGAGAAAATAACTTATAATGAAATCCAATTAGTTTTATGTGTACTATTATTAATGTGTTTGTTAAGAAGCATTTGCTTCATTTGTATATTATTCATCTTGCTTAAAAGTTTTAAGCTATAGTTTCTATGGTTTCTTAAATCTTGATATTAAATCCAGGCCATAGAGTTACTTTGCTGTTATGTTTTGTTTTTATGGATTGATTTTTTTTCCTCTGTAGGGAAATCCCATGAACATACAGGTATTGAAGACTTGTTCTCACAGTGTAATACTCTGAGGGGGTGGTAGAGACTTTCTGAAATAGAACCTGGTGAAAGACTTTAGGCTACTGGATATTTGCAAAAGAAATTGTGTAGCTTCTATTTCTTTTTCATGCCCCTTCCATGAGGTGAGCACCTTTGGCTTACCAAATGCTCTTTGCCATGATATGATGCCTCAACAGAGGCCCAAGAGCAGTGGGATCAACCACAGATTGCAGCTGCCAAAACTGTGACCCCATACAAATTATACCTCTTTACTAGTTTATTGTCTTGATGATAATTTCATACAGTAACAAAACTCTTACTGAAATAATTGCTGATGTTGTCACTAATTATTACCAATATGCATACATTATTGTGTTACTTTGCCATATGAATCTAACAAATTGCTATAAACTTAGTATAACATCAAAGATTGTACAAACCAGAAATTATGAAGTACCAGGTCAAACTACCCTGAGGATAAGACTGCTGTCCTTGTGAATACACAGAAGTTGTGATTGTCTGCACAAGACAAGCATATGATCAAGCCAGTCAACATTATATTATGGGAGGGGGATCTGCTGAACCCCCCCCCAGCAGAGGAATGATTGACAGTTGATGGCTTTTGGGGAGAGAGAGTTAGTTTTCTTTCAAGATATGCTCCTTTATAGATTGACCATGTTCCAGTGCATGGCCCTATAATCATGTGAATATCAGCATCAAAAATGATATGAATTTTCTAATTATATTTGACTATAAGTAAATTTGCTGTCTTGGACACTGTCTCATCCTAATATGTAAAACATAGACAGAAAAAAGAGTGACTATTTGACATGAGAGGATCTTGGTTTTTATATTATTATTGTATTTTATTTATGAGCCTTTACATGTGTAAGTATACATACATGTGGAAATCAGAGGAAAGCTTTTAAAAGTTGTATCTTTCCTTCCACTGTGAGCACTTGGGTTTCAAACTCAAGTATTATGTGGTAAGAACCTTTATCGGAGACTTTTTTGAATACAAAACTGAAATAGATGGGATCTCCATGTTACCTTATTGATGAGTCATTTGTTTCAACTTTGGTGGATGAAGGCAGTAGAAACATTATGACACTTATTCATTCATCTTTTAATTGAATTTTCAAAGGTGATGAAAGGGAAAGACAGAATAAAAGTCAAACATATAACATAGTTTGAGGTCTCATTTATTAATATTTTTGTGTATATAAGTATACATATATAGAAAATTTTTGAAGATTTTGTAATGATTAATCTATATTAATTATGACTTTTGCAAATATAAGAAAGTCTTTATTTTTAGTTTTAATTTAAATAATAATAGAGGCTGAAGCCAAAGGAGAGTGGAATTATGATGAACTATATATTGAGAGATAATGTTTATTAGTTTGTTAAATACAGTATTTTGTTATTAAATATGCACATTTAGTACTACAGAAAAGCAAGCCAGTAAGCCTTTCATAGGCTGCCCAAAACAGGCTTCCTTAGACTATTCCAGAGGTGGTTTCAGGTCCCAGATTTCCTTATTACTAATTTCACATTGATCTGCTCCACTATAAACTTTCCTGTTTCCTATTAATGTATGCAATTCTCTGATTTGATAAGGTTGCTCTCTTCCATTATCTTCCTTTTATATGCTAAATTAATAATAATTTGGTTGAACCTCTTGAGAGAGGAGAAAATGTGTCTTTACCAATATGATTGTGTACAAATGGACAAGATGTAATTCAGTTTTTATTGCTTCTTCTTTGCCAATCAAGATGCAAATAAGGAAAAGAAAAAGTCCTTAAGAATGAATTTATTTTATTCCACTTTGTATTTCTTCTTAATAGGAAACATTAAAGGTTATTTGAACTACAGAAACTTTCCTACCAAGGTGAATATTTATAGGAAGTGAGACATAACCTTGTCTCAGATTAGTGACTATAATATGTGAATATACAATGTTTGTACAAGAAAGTAGGTAACATTGGGGTGTTTGTGTCTATAAGCACTTGTAAGGGTTTCAGCCATCAAAGCCATCACTAAATGTAAACAAACACCTACCCTAACATCATCTTTTCCCTCCCCCCCCACTTTAGATTTCCTTCATTGTATCTCCACTGTTGACCAGGATGGAAGTCACCCTGTAACCCAGGCAGGCATTAATCTCCTAGCAATTCTCCTGCTACAATGTTCCAAGTGCTGGGATTACAGTCACCAAATATTACAGCAACTACCTCCTGTTTCTTTTGTATTTAATTCTGATTGTTCTTATTTCTCTGTTGTACATAAATTAGTTTATAATTGCATTATTTCTTAAAGTTTTAGTTTTCATTTTAGGTCAAACATTTAGACCTGTAGTCTTTTCTTGCTTTTATTGACAGGAAATGTGTGATGCTTTTTCACCAAGAAAAAACACCATGAATAAATAACAGACTTCTTTCATTCACTCAATTCTTTATCTTCAGCTATATATTCTGTTCAGTTCTGTAACAGTATATTAAGAGCTCTATATTTGAGATGAGCTTCGGAACTATATACATTCTTTCATGCTTATCTCTGAGTGGTACAATGGATAACCAAACTGGAGTCACTTTATTCTGCCCTTGTCTATCATTCAACTTCTAAGTGTCTATAAAACTGTGTACAATCTAATTAGACTCTTTAGTGAGTTTTGAGCCAGGTAGTGTTTCAGTTTGTTTTGAACTGCCATGATATGTACTAAGATGTAGTCAGTATGTCATGAACATATTAGGTGTGAAAATACTAACTGCTGCTAATTCCAGATATGAAATTCCCTATACACCAATAGAGGTAGATCATTTCCAGAAGAGATCATATCTTCTGTAAGGCAATTTTTCACTGGTGGCATTTTGTTACCAGTGCATCAACACTTTGAACACTGACTCTATTTGAAGAAATCCTGCCATCTGGAATTGCTCCCTCTAGTAGTGCTATTTAAATCACCCTGGGATAATGATTCTTAATCATCATCAACTTAGTTAGAAAAATTAAAAGGATTTTCTGTTCAATTCATGCCTTCCTTTGTGTTTGTCTAGATAGCTTGTTGTTTATTTGTGATGTTTAAACAACTTTATTACTGGCATATCTTTCAGGGCATTTTTAACCTACATAGTCAATGAGAAAGCTTATATTATCTGATGTTATCAAGTTATAATTCATATACACATTATTATACCTACTTATTTAATACTTATTTTGCTTTAGAGTAGTACTAACCCCAAATATGATCAAAGAAGCCTTGTCTATAGGACATGGTATCATGTAGGTACTACATTGTAGGAGCATAGAGTTTGAGAATCATTTCAATAGAGTAGACTTTTGAAGCAATAAGTAATGTGCTGATTTGTCAGACAAAGCTAAGACATTATAAAAGCTAAGAACAGCCATGAGAAACACACACACACACACACATTGTTTAGATATAAGATATTTCAATTCATAAACCCTAAGTAAATAAAATGGACATTTTTGAAACAAGAAAACCAAACAAGGAATAAGTAGATATATAAATGTTGACACTAAGGTCCACAAAACACAGAAGACAAAGTCACAAGATCATACAGTGTGCTTCATCCCAGGGAGCCTGTGCTAAATTGTTGAGGTCAGAGTGAAGATTGATAAAAACTTTATGAAGATGTTTTTCAGTATTAGTCAAGATAAGCTGATACAAAATTTCTAAGCCTTTAAAATAAAACTAAAATCAGTCTTTCTGTATCCTTAATATCCTAAATGTAAAATTGATTAAAACAGAGAACATGGCTACATACTGTTTAAAACAGAATTCTAAAGCATTTAGCTATTCCTTTGTTTGCTCTTGTAGAGGTGGTGGGATCTGGAAAAAGTGGAGCCCATTAATGGTGAGATGAAAAGTCTCATTCTATAGCCAACTTATTCATAGAATCAATTTATATTCTGAGGGTTAAGAGGAGTCACATGAACGAAGTGTACAATCACAAGGGTAAGTTACACATGACAAAAACATGTTATTACATAAAGGAGTTTGAATAAATAACAACAGCCTGCTGTAATGAATAATCTGACATAAACTCACTTCTACCTCCTACACCTGGCTGGGGCATGGAAATACATTACAAGAACAATTCTGTGTTTTTAAAGAAACTGAGGTTTTCAAGACTTGGGTCTTCTTTTCTTACAATTTTCTCATAAGCACTCAGAATTCTCCTCATATTAATTATTCTATTCTTGGATCATGTTCTGATTTCCTCAATTAGTGTGTTTGTTTATTCATTCAATAAATACTGAATATATGGGTAAAGAGGTGAGATATTTATTAGATAGGAAAGGACAAAAGAGTGGCCAAGACATAGAGCACAGAGACTGTCTTTAGGATTTATTTGAGAAGGATTTAGAGGATGGTTTTGGCTTAGTCCATGAAGCATTTTCCATGGAACTCTAAGAAAGGACCTGAGTAACATCACGTGAACTCACACTAAAATGTAGAGCATGGTAGTACAGGGGAGACAGAACCAGGAAGATCCCTGGATTGTGTTTGTCAGTCAGTCTAGTCCAGTCAAATGAGTGAGATTAAGCTACTAGGAGACATCTATCTCAAAAAAATAAGGTGGATAGTAATTGAAGAAAACACCAACCAGATCTCTAGTCTGTACACAAGCACACACACACACTACACACACACACACACACACACACACACACACACACACACATACACACCCCACAAACACATACACACACATACACCACATCACACAATGCACTCACACACACAGTAGAAGATTCATAATATGACAAACATCTTATGATTTAACAGAGGAGATACAATCATAAGAGAAAATAGTAATAAGTGCTGCATAAATATTTTTAAAAGGCTCATTAAAAATTGTTGTGTAAATTTGGGAGGGGAAAGCAATCCATTCCTACTCCCATTCACTGACCCTGATTTTGTGATAGAAATAGTGTCCATGGCTATAGACACAAAGAGAGATAAAGCATGTTTTTAATGTTGCATTATTGGAATTACTTCTTTTTGAAGTGCAAGAAATACCACACAAAACTTTTTATGGAAAATGTGATATTTGAGCTGCATATTAAACTTAGATAAAATCTTGATATACAGGCAAAGAGGAAAGTGCTTTCTGGGGAAGAGCAAACCCATGAGTCCCACCGCTTTTGCAGATTCCTCACTGAACTTATTTGTATTCTCCTGAACGGCTGGATGGATAGCAACAGAAGGCCTAGCTTGCTCACATTGCAACACTTTTTGAGTAAAGAGAGACAAATGCTCTTAAGAAACATTTTATTTTATTGTTGTGCCAGGTGAACTGAGGTTGTTTGGGACAGGACCTGGCCACATAGTACCAGGCTAGTGTAGACCTCAAGATCCTTGTTTGCCATCCTCCTGAGTGCTGGGGATTACATATGTGTTCCACCATGCTTTGCAACAAAACTTCTTAGAAATATTTCAACAACAGTTTTGGAAATTATTGTTAATGTAGTTAAAATTGCATCATGCTTTATAGAGAGCTGATTTATGATAGTCCTGTGTCTGCAGCATTCTATAGTAAGTAGCTGAGGTCATGTAAACATCATTATAGTACACTGCACAAGCAATTTGAGCTAATATTTTCTTTTTAATACTTGTTGTTCATGAGCAGATTCTATCAGCAATATTATTCAGTTGCTTTCACGTATTTGTTGTTCTTCATATAATTTATGTAAGTTGGGCTAGAGGAAAGGAATGGAGTCATAAATTCCTCTGGTGAATTTATTATTTGATGAACAACACCCATAGACATGTTATTATGGAAACTGAGAGGCAAGGTGATGCCAAGAACTTTCTAGAAATCTCTATAAAAGAATTCAGAAATACAGGTACAAAAGAAGAAACACAGAGAAAAAAATCAACTCTCTTTTTAATGTGATCCTTTTAATGTGATCTCCATGCCTTCTTGCCTTGAACATTTTGAAATTCAGTAAATGTGAAAAACTTTCCTAACCTCCTTTCTTTAATAGATCATTGGACTGTCCCAGAATTTTAACTATTTAATTGGTTCCATGTTGTATGCAGTCACACAAGCTTATGCTTTGCACACTGGGCACAAAGCAGTGTCAACGTACAGGTTAGATTTTGTGTTTGTATATTCAGTTTCTCTGTGAGCTGTCCATGACTAGCCTAAATATTTTGATTTGTTTTTCAAATTAAGACATCATTTGTATTTTTCTTTTCTTCTAAAAATCATACGAGGAGTAACCTGTTGGGTATAAATATAATGTGTGATGAATTTCAACTGGAATTTCCTCAAACACTGTAGTCTGCTATGAGGAACTCTTTACAGATCTAACATTCCTGAAAGTTGAGAAGGGGTAACAACAGCAAGGGTGGAGGGGTATGAGAGGTACTCTGTATGATTCTGAGTCTTTAGTGTATGAGACATAAGGGTTATAGATTTGATTAAAGGCCCTTTGGCAGAGTTACAATATTTGCATGTAATATTACAGTTTAAATTTATCTTCATATATATTGATGCTATTAGTTATTCTGTAAGTCCCATTGCGATGACATTAGTATATAGGTATGAACGATAGCCCAGTTAATTGCAAGTTTAATGGTGAGAAATTAAAAGACAATTCTTATGATTTTATACTCTTTCTATGATTTTATACTAGATTAGAAATGTATTTTTAAAGCTACATGTTGTGTGTGTGTGTGTGGTAAGCGTGTGTGTGTGTGTGTGTGTGTGTGTGTGTGTGTGTGTGTCTGCATGTGCGTCTGCACGCGCACTTGACTACATGTGCCAATGTAGAGTCCAGACTACTTCTTTCTGACTAATTGCTACGAGACAGGTCCTTGCAATAAACCCAAACGCTTGTCCTTTCTCGGCTAGGCTGCTTGAGTTGGCATGCCAACATGGGGTCTGACTGTGTCCATCCATAGCTGGGTTTCCAGACATGTACAGCTATGTTGGACTTGAATGTGGGTTCTGAAGATTAAAATCGGGTCCTCACATTTGCATAGTACATATTCTTACTGAGTCACCTCTCCAGCTCCTAAAAAATACTTTAAAAATTATTTTATAAATGTTTTAATTTTAATGTACTGTACCAAAAGCAACAAATAAATTAATTAATAAATATTGCCACCATAGTGTTAACTTTACATTAAAGAAATCAATCTCTGAGGTTTTAGCTGACAAGTGTCATACACTGAGTTGACTGAAGTCCAAATTTTGCAAAGGATTTGTCCAGGGACCACATCTCAACAGTGTAGTTTAAACAAGGGTAGTGTTTAAAAATCCGTTGCCATTACAGAGCACTTTAAGACCAATAGGAAATTGAGGAGCATATATGCAAATTCATAGATCATCTCAATGACCTTACCTCAACTACCAAGACAGCAGTTTGATTTTGTATCTCTTTTCGTAGCTTCACTACTGCCAATTACATTTTGATTGCTTTTAGGTAAAAATTTGGTTAATTAACACGTAAGTAAGTCAGGTGCCATGCCTTATTTTATAGTGTGCAATTTTATCCAGTTTCTTAGCATATTTTCTTATTATAAAAATTTAGTTTTTTTCTAATAATTTCCAGACTTTAGATAATTCTTAGACATGTCATAGCTTGGGAAGAGTCTGCCACAGACTATGTGTTTTGATATGGATCCCTCTCACATACTTCCCACATCTCTTCAGTGAGAAGAAATCCTTTTAGAGAGAACATAAGTTTTCATTTTGCTTTTCAAAGGGAATGTTTCAATAAATATGTTTTTGCTTGAGGTAGGAAACGTTGGTCTTCAGCATCAGTAGAAATGTAAATGATCTTGTGAGGTTTGATTGGTGACTAGAAAGAAGTCTGAAACTATGTCTCACTTATGAGGGGTAGTAGAACAGGACGGTGGTGTAGAGATTGACCAATAGGAGACCCTGAATTCCAAACATAAGATTAAAAACATCATGCTCTTGTTTTAGACGTTCATCCTCAAGCCTTCCTCTTTTGTGATCTTACTAAGGATACCCAATAAGGAAATTATTCAAATTTTGATGAAGTGTCAAATATTATTGTAGAATGAGAAAGTAATTCTACAATGCAACAAAGAAGTTTTGAGAATTTCAAGCTAGGAACATAGCTATGTTCATGAAGTATCTGCTGTGTAGGAATTAGACTCAGAGTCCTGATTTTCATGTGGCAGATCTCCTAAGTGTCAATAATCTCAGAACATTCTGGAAGTAGACACAGGGAATCTCTTGGGAAAGTTGGCTAGCTAGAGCAGTCAAATCAGCAAGCTCAGGATTCATTGAGAAACCTTGCCTAAGTAAATAAAGTGAAACATGGTCAAGGAAGATGCTCTGCATTAACCTCTGACCTCCACACAGGTACAGACACACATACACTTGTACATATATCCTGTGTGAATCTGCCTATACTCATATGAACATGCATGTACACATGTACATTCAACATACACATGTATACACATAATATTGCCTAGGCTAATGGTTTCATATTAGAGGCCCTGATATGTTTTCCCACAGTATCATGAGAGGAGACATATATGATCAAGAAAAAAGCCAGGTACAGAAATGATGGACACAAGTGTTTTCTTCTGATAGTGATGATTACACAAGAATCAGTTGCAAAGATACAGACAATAATTTTTTTAAAGAAAAATGAAGGAAATCAGTGTCATTTTGACCTATTCCATTTTCCTGAAAGAAGAGTAAGAAATAGTATTTGCTTTTCCAAAGTAAAAGTTCAGTTAGGTTATAGAAAATTTAGACAAAGTGAAAGTGGGAAGTTTTTTGTTTTTTCAAAATACAGATGGGCTACCTTGAACCCTAATTATTTATTATGCCAGGTTTTCTGGTGTGTCACTATATGGTGTTGCCAATTACCATTAATCCAAGTTATGTTCTAATTCAGGGAGATCTTTTTGATTAGACATTGTGAGACATTTAGCAATATGACTATTGAAATTCCCTTAGTTCCCATCACACTCATATTGCTTTTTCACAATTTTCTTATTTAGGGCAAGAGTTCTGGCTATGTTGCCTTGGCTAGAACAAAAAGTTTGGTGCTTGAGAATATTGCTGAATCATAGTTACAGTTTGTGTCTGCGATGTGAGCTAGCTTCATGTTGCTAGATATAAAGCATTATTGTTTAAGATGGGAAGATAGTGTCCTTCCTCAATTCAAGCAGTTTCTCTTTAGCAAGACAAGTGGAAAAATATTTATGCTATAACTATTGCTTCCTTAAAAGTCTAGCAGTCACAGAAATGTATAGATATGTCTATATCACCTCTGTTGGACTGATCCTTAAGTGAGACTTCAGTATAAATGCTTTGTTTGAAGCCTACCCTGACATATTTACAACCTCCCATCTTCATGGCTCAGTGCCAAGGAGGAGAACACTCCATGATTCTGATTCATGGGGATTGTGTTTTGCTATAATGCTCAAATAATGATCTGTTTAAATTTTTTTCTTGGAAAAGACTGAAGAAACCCACTCTCCTAGCAAGGTCATCACTGAACTCAATGCCTTCAGTTTAAAAGCACAGAGATGCCATCTAGCAGCTACTGTCAGGAATTTCCTACTCAGATACGCTGCTCTGTCTATGAAACTGAAAATTAAGTCAATTTGTACAGGTCTCAGTTTTAACAGTTTACTAATTTTGTGGCATATTGCATATAATATAGAAATTTCATCACAATGTAATTGATTGGCATCTCTTAAAATAGGAATTGTCATAGGTTTATGAGTTTGTTTTTTTTTTCTTTTTCTAAAAAGATCTGGGAGCCTGTTAATTAGACTTTAATTAAGAAAACACAATTCAAATAAATTTACTGAGAAAAAAATCAATATTTCTATATGAAATTACAAATAATTAATTAGAGGTGAATTGCCTTCCTTTGGCAAGGGAATACGAATCTTTCTAATTTTGTCATGTATTAAATGAGAAGGAGAAAATTGAGTATATGCTGAAAGTGGAGTTCGTTGTAGGAACATGGATGTTTCAACATTTTAATATTGTAATAAAATTTGTTTCCAAGTAATTTACCATAATATGGGGATATCTAGGTATTTTTAAACTATCATTTGGACAGCTAAACCCCAATCATGGCAGGGGAGGGGAATTCACACATGCAAGCATTATATAGTCTTTCATAAGATGGAATTTGGTAGTAGTGATGGTAAATTATCATCTTTTTAGAAAAATTAAATAAGAAAACAAACAGGGATTTAAAATGATGATGTCCAATGTGGGTAGAATCTTATACCTTAAAATATCTTCAAATTTCAAGATATCTTCCCCTTTGCCATTTTTCTGTATCCATACATGATTATATTTACAGTAAGCACATAGTATAAGATGTTAGATCATGAAAGATAATATATTGCTTTTTGAAATTTATGTTGGCCTAGTATCTTAACATGTTCACATGTGAACAGAAGCTGGTTAGAGTTTCTATTTCAGTGACATTTCTTAAGAAATGTTTGTGTGTCCCCAGACTGTCTTCTGATGTACTATATTATTAAAATTTTAATTTTAATGTCATCAAGTACAACATTTCAAAATTCTGATTTTTAAAAATCTAATCTTTTAACTAGAACAGAACTAAATTAAAGTGGAGAAAATGTTTACTTCATAGGCTGATTGACAATTATTTTGAGAGCACAGGGCTGCTATTTGAAATGTTTTCTTTGATAAAGCTTGGTAAGCAAAAATAGTTTGGTAAACATAAAATTAGGCCCTATTCATTCCCATAAAAGTGATATTTTGTCTACAAATCCAAAACATCTATATATTAAATTACTTAGTATAAAGTTTTTAATATTCTCTGTTATTTCATGTAAATATAAAGCAAAATGTTATGATGAGGTCTTTGAATGCTATCTTGAAACATCTGGAAACTGAGAATCATTTGAAAAGTTAATGGACCTCTTTGCTCCCCTGGATTTCTCAACTCAGTGATACCAACCATTCAGAGTTTGGACTGACCTAATTGGAAAGTTTTAAACTACAGAATAATCAGAAATATCATTTAAAAACCCAAAGATCAAATTAATAAATGCAGGGATGCTTATTTTGCTAATTCATCTCTTTATTTAGCAAAATATTAAGAACTAACTGCCAACAATGATGGTATTTAAACATTAAAGATCCCAGACACATTCAGTCAATCATACAGCAGTCAATAGAATCTGCACTTCCAAATTCTCAAAGAAAGCCATAACCAACTTTAAGTCCAGGAACTTATTCTGTACTAATTTATTAATTGTGTTTTTGAAAGTATGCTTTTACAAGACATTCAAAATTATATAGATGAGAAAATGTAGTCACAAGTTTTAGCCAGTATCACTTGAAAGTGAGAATGGAATATGTTACTACAGGTGCAGGAACATAAAGGGAAAAATAAAAAAAAAAAAACATATAAACAAAGTGGTGACATTTAATATGGTGTAAAATGCTTCACAACTATACCATAGTAAGCACAATATGCCATCAAGCTTATTAAGATGGCCCTCACATGTTGTTTGAAGCTTTCAGAATGTCAGTGTCAGAACAACTATAGGTTTAGAATGAAATTGTTTTATTTTCCTCAGATCTCTCTAAATATGAAAACGCTACAGTATTATTATATCATTATAATTTTACACCATATACTAGGGTAGGCTTTGAAATATCACAACTACAGTGATAGTTTGTAGTAGGTTACATCTTAGTTACGTTCGATTGTTTTCTTCAGTTACACAGACAATGTCAACCCATAAAATAACTTTACAAGATTCAAAACACAGCACTGAGTGGCATTTATAATATGGCATCATTTTCCCAATCATGTCACGGTGCTGTCCACCAGCTAAGTAAGGAAAATAATAAATGATTCCATCCCTTGCTCTCTCAGTTCCCTTACGCCTTACTCTGGAGAACTATGCATTTCTTAGAATGTTTGCCTCTCAGAATGACTACCCTTTTATTATCAAGGCTTTCCTCACACATCGCTGGAAATATTTTTCCATTGCTCCCTGCTTTGTACCAGATGAGCCGAGCGTTCACTTTCATTGCTGGATAATTTACAGAGTTCCACAGCTATATCGTAACTCATTCTTTCTACCGCCCTCCTTAGTTTAAGAGGCTTCTGACTTCCTGTGTCTCAACACAGATCATCAGAACTTCCTTGGGGTTCCCTAATTTTCTTCAGTAAAAGGAAAGAAACACAAAGTCCCTTTCGCAACGTCTTTTGACCATGCAGATAGTGCAGCTTTGCTGCTGTCGTGGGTTACAAGCAGCCTCCCCAATGTTTTGGACACAAACCGCAACACGTCTGCGATGGGAGTATTATTGACCAGCACCAGCTGGAAAAAGCTTCCCTGCTTTCAACAAAGAGACCGCGCACCATCTAACACAGGCTTATAAACTGCATTGTTTCTGCTGCAAACTCCCTTGGATGGCCCGTCCTACTTCAGAAGAGAACGTTAAGCAGCTGGACAGCGAATAAGCCAAATTCCCTGGAGAACCGCATTGCCTGCTACCCATATACATTATCTTCGTTCTGGTCCCTCCCCCCTCACACCAGGAGGACTCTACCTTAAAAAGCTAGCCCTCCGGTAGTTCACCTTGTTATCTTCCAAGCAGTGTGGATGCACCAGGCACCACAGGGTAGCTGAAAGAACAGTCCCCCATTCCGTTTTGGACACCACCACCCACCCCCCTTTCTCGATCAGGTAATTACAATCTGCACATTTATTTCAAATGAGTCAAAAATTTGCCCCTACCTTGGAAGGATCTAATCCAGCAAGTAAAGACAGAAGAAGGAGGTTGAGAAGGCTGGACCTCGCCTGCATTGTGATGTGGATTTTTGCCTCTCTTTACTCTGTTTTATGTAGCCACTCCACTCACTGCGGAGACCTTTCCCACGTCAGTTGCACTTTCTGCCTGCCAGTCAGAGCAGAGTGGAGGCAGAGGCGGCGGCGGCAGCAGTAGCAGCAGCGGCAGCCGCCCTGGGGGGCGATCATTCCGCAGGCGTCTAGGAGTAGGGAGTCCGGGAGCTCAGGAGCTGGGACCTGCTGCGGCGGGCGCTGGCCGAGGTGCTGAAGCGCCTCCACCTGGTGCGCCCTGGTCTACCCTTCTCTCCTGCTAGATATCCACCTCAAAAGTTTTGACCCAAGAAGATAAAGGGAGTTACTGCTAAGAGGTGCGGAGACCTGAGCAACGGATATGACATCACTACAGCTCCTGGGGTTTTGTAGGTGGTGGGGGTGTTTTGCGGGAATTTGTTAGCCAAAGGACTCTCACGCTCCAGTTCAACCGTGGCTGGCAACTTGAGCTGCAGATAGAGTCAGCTGTACACAGTATTATGAAACAGGCGCCGCACTGGAACCTTCTGTCATTGACAGAGGACTTGATTTCAAATTTGGTGCTTTCGATAAAGTTTGCAACTAGACTGCCAATGTCCTTTTTTTTTCTTTTTCCCTATTCAAGGTACATGTATAAAGAATTACAGATTCATTTGGTTATTAAGAGATATATATATGTCATTTACAAATACTTAATTGTAAAATATTTTGGGTGAGGCAGTGTGCACTTATTTTGGGGGGAATTCTGTAAGCCTGAAAATACATTGCAGGAATAAAGTGAAGTGCCTTTGTATTTAGTACAGATATACTTCATTAGTCCCCTCAAATGATCTTCCCCTAAATTCACATCCGTACCCAGAAATGTAGTCTCTTTGTCAACTTGACCTGTGTTTGTATCCAAAGAAAAAAATGTATGAAGGGTACCCAATGGGATAGCAGAATAAATTGTTTCTAAGTTTTGAATCAATGAAAAGATTTTTGTTTTCCAGAGCTGAGTCCTGGGTGGGGGGTTGGGGGGACTAGTCAGCAAGGAAAAGCAAGGCATCTTCACTCAGTCTGAAACATGACTACACTCATGTTTTATTTCAGACAGTTTTATTTGTCTGAAACTAAAACAATGTAAATGTTCTCAATGAGATGACCAGGTGGAGAGGATTTGGTAGCCACCAGAAAAACCATCTTCATACAATCACACCTTCCATAATTCAGTTTTTACTGTTTTATAAAAAGTAATACTTCCTAAGAGTTAAGATATGCAAACCAGATCTATGGCATTTATTATGTGTACATTCACATTAAACAAGACAATTTGGTTGAGGTGTTGGACACATACCGTGTTCAAGATTCGCCTCTATATTTTCATTAAAACTATTCCATTTTTCAGTGTAAAACCCACAGTTAGGATTCAAATATTTAGAGCTATAGTCCGGAGAGTCTCTTATCATACTATCTCTTTTTGTCCAGATACTGTTCATGTCTGCATTTGTGTATAACTACTTTGATTCTTTTTTTTTTAACTTTTAAAATGTAGATGACATAAAGAAAACTACATCTGAAAATTTCATTGTGAAGGAGAGGGTTGTGCATCTAAAGAGACTACAGAATAGTAGAAAATGGGTAGAATCACTTAGGGTTTAATTACAACCCAATCATCGCAACCATATTTATAATTTCACATTATTTTTTAGTATAAAAATTAAAAATATTTATCTTGAAACTACAGAGTTATACCCACACCCTCTGGGATAACTTTCTAAAGCATATTTATAGCTAGTTTTTATTTACATATTTTAAAAACCTATTTCCATTCTATTATTAACATGGTATAATAAAATGTTCTTTTTTTTTAGTAATTCACATCTAAGAGTTAGAATTTTTATTCTCAGCCATATAAAATCTTTCTGTGAGACTGGAGGGTCAAAAATTAGTTTACCAAGTAGTGATAGTTGAAAAACAGAATCTTTGTTGATTTTATCTAGTCTGTAAATACATGCTATATTGTTTGCAGACTAGATAATAAACAGTAATTGTACTACATGTATTTAGATTATTTTTTCATCCTAAAGCATCATAAAGCATGTAATTTATATGATGAAAAATATCATTATACATTATACATTTCACGATTAACAGGAGTTCTTGTGGCAACATTTTTTTATAAAAATAAAATACTCTGAGCTCAAGGTTCACAGTATCAGTAAACGGAGCAAAAGTTCTGTGTGGACGTTTGCCCCTGTAACTTTGCATTCTGTGCGTTTTGCAGTACTAGGGTAGCATTTGTAAGACGGGGTTTGTAACACTCCGTGTATGAAAGCTTGTCAGAAAGAACTGATAGGAAAGGATGATGATATCTAGGGTTCTAAACTAAGCACTACATGATAATTATCTTACAAATGAAAACAGATGATCAGAGCATCCCTACAGCACGCTTCTTTTAAGAGAAACTCAGTCATTTGTAGAGAACAATCAAGTTCAGTAATAAATCAAAGCTGTGCTAAACCTGCCACGGCACAACAAAAGCTCTAAACAAAGCAGCAGAAATTCACCAAACCCTACCTCCCTCTGGATCCTTGCTAAAATAAAACAGCACAATTGCTTAATTCTCAAAGTAGACTTCTATACCTTTTTCTTAGTCACTCATTTTGTGGCTGAGCCCTATCACATTTCCATACACTCAATTTAATGACACTGAAGTCATGCTGTTCAATGTATCTGTATATGCACGGAATATTTCTCATGTAAGGGAAAAAGTCCATGAAGCACTTTGTATTTTGTCTTACCTTAATTAATCCAAAGGGTCATTCATCTATAGGAAATATTGAAGTTTCTATTTTATTTTATCTTGTGGTTTCGCATTAGTGACTACTGTCAACTTAAAGCATATTAAAAATATTAACATAAATAAATAAATATTAATATTTATAAATCTTGAATTTTCAGTAGAGACATGAAAATATAATATATTTGTAAATACCTCTGAATGTTAGCCTGTTATTCCTACAATGGGCATAATTTATTTTGAAATCTATGCAGCACTACCAAAAATTTATTTAGTAGAGTTAAAAGAGTTAGTTTCAAAAATGAAATTGTATTCACAGGTAATACTAAGAACAATTAAAGGTATTAAAATGTGTGGCCTGATATTACAAAGAAAATTCTTATTTACATAATGCATTTAAATAACTATTTTAAATATTTCATTATTGTTTGGATGAGAAGCTATAGTATACCTCTTTCACAATTTTTGTGGTTCCTTAGTATTTTAGATATGTCCTAGTGTGCTAAAAAATTCCCATACTGTTTTTGTTTCATTTGTCACCTAACATTAAGAGATTTCATTATGTTTAAATAAAAGCTAGAATTACCTAAAGGCAGGATAAACCCCTCAACATTTCTTTTTTACAGTCATCAGATAAGTGAATATTGCTGTTGACTTAATTACTAATGTCCTTGACATGTAAAGTCCTTCCACACTTTTCCTTGTTTTACTTTCTGCTCTTCTAATCTCTCTTTTAGACAGTGGTTTTATTGTTCACTTAACGATTTCTATCTAATCCTCCACCACTCCTAACTGCTCTCAATTAAGACCCTGATAGTTATCTATTAATTTATTACTCTTATGTCTATTTATTATATGGTTTGTCCCTATATTAAAATACGTTCTGAGAAGTATCTTTTGAGTTCAAGCACCCAGAGCAATGCCTTGCATTTAGTTGCCACTTAATCAATAATGATTTGGTGATTAAATAAATGAATGAGATAATTTTCCAATTACTTAGTACACAGTATTTACATATGCAATGTTTGCTAGATGCCACTGATTAGTTTCCTCTAGGCACCTCAAACTCAATATTTTAAGCCAGCATTTTATCTCTAGTGTATGAACTTGAAACATAATTTTTCCCTACCTTTTCCCTACTGCAAAGAGGCCTGGAAGTCACAGAAAGATAGAAGTGACATAGCAAGTCAGCAACATCAAATTAAAAAGTTTTTATATATATATATATATAATATATATATATATATATATAGTCATTTTGTTGTTCAATTCTTGTTAATGTATAATATAGTAGTTAATTTGTATGAACATTTCTTTTCTAGAAAAATTAAAATAGTGCCTTTCAAAAACAAGAAAAAGATAACGTGAGGTAGAGAGAGGGTAGTTGTTAGTGAGAAAGTCAAGGTCAAATTATCCTAAGGGCTGGGCATATGGCCCAGTGATAGAGACTCCTCAGCATATTCAGGGCTCTAGGATTGGTTCTCAACACCATTAAAGATAACAACAGATTATCCAAAAATGTAAGTTGTTAATGTATTATTCTTACATGTTAATTTAATGACGTATAATCATACTGGTATCAAGTATCCAAATTTTATCCAGTCTGTTACTAAATGCATTAATTTTCTTTCCTTTTTTTTTACTTTATTTTCATTATTATTTGTGTGTGTGTGTGTGTGTGTGTGTGTGTGTGTGTGTGTGTGTGTGTGTGTTTTACGCTGTGTTTGTGTGAGTTTGGGTGTATTTGTGGAGGTCAGAGCACAACTCTCTGAAGCCAGTTTCCTCTTCTAACATGGGAACTTCTGCTTGGATTCAGGTAATCAGGTTTGTATGAGTGGGACTTTTGCACTTTGAGCCATTTCACCAGACTCAAGGCATTTATTCTTCATAATGCCATCTTCTAAACCATACATACAATTTCACTAATGGAGAGCTTAAGTTATTCATGTTAAGGTCCTTAAATTCCTTTTTTAAGAAATTGGCATATATCCACTGTATATGGTAGCAAGTCATAAGCACATTACCATGCTGCTGTTAATACAAATTATGCTTCGAACACATGCCCCAAAATTTCTGAATTCCTCTTTTTCACCCTCCCCACCTCTTACTCTCTTTTGTACCCTAGATGGTTTCATGTATGATTTCATGTCATATTTAATACATGATTTTATGTATATATACAAAATGGAAGATCAACAGAAAAGAGAAAACTTGTAAAATTTGTCTTTCTGAGACTGACTTCATTCAGTTATTATGATAATATCAAGCTATAATCATTTTCCTGCAAAATGATATAATTTAATTCAGTTCATGGATGAAAAAATCCATTGTGTAAATGTACCAAGTCTTTATTTGTTTCTCTGTTTATAGATACCTAGGTTGGTTCCTAACTCAGCTGTTCTGAATAGTTGCAGTAAATATTGTTATGCAAATATTTCCAGGATATGATGACTTGGTGCCCTTTGGGTAAATGTTCAGCAGTGGTTTAACTGGGCCATAGGGAGGGACTATTTTTAGTATTTTGAGGAACTTCCATACTATTTCCACAGTAGCTAGATTAAATTACATTTCCACAAGCAGTACATAAAACTACTCTTTCAAAATACATTTGGGTATTCATTGGAAATTATTAGAATTACTACCAAACAAGGAAAAGACAAAGCTGGTTGATTATTTATGTTTTGTTTAAATGAGCTTTAAAAAATGTTTGGAGTTACAGAATTGTCATTTTTTAACTGAGTGCTTTCAACACTATGGGAACAAACCATCCATCAGCTTTGACAAAACCTTCATGACCATAGATACCAGGTAACAATTAGTGCAACTCTATGCAAAACAGATATTGTAAACCTAATATTATTTCATTTTAGGTCAGGATGGTGTACTAATTAAAGAAAATAAAATTTGACAATGATTTTTTTTTAATTGGGCTCTGAAGACAATGTCACTGACTTAACAAATTAGTGAAACCTAAGATTATACAAAAATAAATTGATAGTCCCAGTACAAACTTATTTTTATCTACCCACTCTGATCTATGCAACAATCATGTTCTTTTCCACCATACAATAGTTTCTTGATAAAGATTGTTTTGGAGAAATTCACAGCTTGACATCATAGAAGTACTAGAAGATGATGAAGTGTTCTGAATTTTGCTGTAGCTCATAGAGCTTGACATGGGAATATCATGAAATTCCATTGACTTTTTATGGTTCATAGAGTTTAATGTCCAGTCCTTTAGTATTTAGTCAGAAGATAGAAATGTGACTGGTAAGTTTTGAAGCTAATGAGACTATGCCAAGGGTCTTTTCTTCTAATTAACTTTAATCTTTGCAAATCCATGAATTCAGGTTCAGCAAAGAGATGATCATTTATATAATCATTTATATAATCACAGCTGAGTGTTTAATAAGAATGCAAAGATCCTTTCAAGATGCAAATCTGATCCTTCAGAAATCCTTTAGTGGCTCCCCATTGACTTGACAAAAATATAAGTCCCTTAGCATAACACACAGGTTATGTGTATGGATTCAGGTCTCCCTAGAATCAGCTCACTAGTAGATGAAAATATTCCAGTTCTATTGATTTACTTGTAACTCTTACAAAATGTCACGTACTCTTCTACACAGCATTTCTGTGAACAGCACTTTCTTCTTTCAATTTCTTTTCCTATCTTCTTTATTTGACTTCATATTTCAATTCACTCCTCACCTCCTTCCAGGCTTTTAACACAGCCTTGTCTCTGAGATGTGATTCCTCTTTCTGCTGCGGCACTTACCACTGTTAGTTGTAATTATGGATCTGAACCTCCATTTCACACACTAGTCATCTAGAAATGTGTATTTTGCATCTGTTCCTACAACTAACACCATACTACCCAAAGTGGTCACTAAGTAAAAGATTTGTGATTGAATGATAATCACATTCATATTTTATAGCAATTTTTTAGGCAAGGGAACTTATAACATGTATACTTGAAGATAGATTTTAAAAAATCATGTTTTTTTTTTCAATTTAGGATGACATGGCTAATGAGAGACAGAATTTGAGCACAACATAACTTATCTAAATTTCATAATGCAACTAAATAAATGAAACCAAGCTATAATCTGAAAACCCAGAGAGGTTAGGCATGGAGGAAAGGACTAGGGGGGTACATAGATCTCCCCTGAAGGCAGAAAAAGAATAGTCTTATAGTGGATTGGAGAATGGGTCAACAGAAACAGGAGGATTGGGTGGAGGAAGGGGAGACAGGATTGACAGAGGGGATGGCAGAAGATACAGCTCAGTTGAAGAGGCATTTGAGCCATGGGATGGAAACCCAGTGCAGTGGAAACTTACTAAAATATATGAATTGATCCCAATGAAGTTTCCAAATATTGAAAAATACAGAGTTCTAGTTGGCCTATTTGGTCATTGGAACTGGCTTATATTCAATTGAGTTGTTGGCCACTGGAGTCCTGAGAAAATGCTACAAACAATCAAACTATTTCCAAGAGAATAGGTTGCTCTCCACATGCTAACAGGCAGGCCCAATTGCTGAAGAAAACAACCAAACAACTCGTTGAATGTGGGGAGGTCAAGCTGATGCCTACATAGAACCTGGACCCCTACATTCTAGTGTTTTTGGTATGGGAAAGTACTTTGTATGCTACCCAAAGAGGAACATAAACACCAACTCAGCTGCAAAGCCTTTGATCTGCAGTCTCTCCAGGGCAAAATAAGTATGGACAATGGTGACTCAATGTTCATGGGAGTAACCAACCAATGTCTGATTTATCTTAAGGCCCACTCTCCAAGATTGAACTCATACCTAACACTGCTTGGATGACCAAGATCCAGAGACTAGATAGCCCAGAGATATATGATAAAACCAAATACAATTTTTATAAAGAAAAGTAACAATAAGTTGAAACCCAATGATATTCCACTCTACTCCCAGATTAGTATATGCCTTATTCAGCCAAAGATGTCCTCATTCAGTCATCATCAGAGAAGTTTCCTCTTGCAGCATATGAGAAGAACAAATACAGAGACTTACAGCTAGGCATTATACAGAGAGACATTGGAACTCAGACCTCTAAATGGGATGACTCCATTAAATTCCAACACCTAGACATCAGGAACTCTGTGGAAGAGGAGGGAGGAAGTATGTAAGAGCCAAAGGGGATGGAGGACCCCAGGGGAACAAGGCCCTGTAAATCAACTGAGCAAATGTTATGTGGACTCACAGAGACTAAAGCAACAAGCACAGAGCTGACACAGATCTGCACCAGGTGTTCTACAAATATGTTATAGCTTTCAGTTTATTATTTATTATTAGTGTGTGACCATGTGGGTCTCTGATTCTTGTGCTTTCTGTTGGGGTTCTTTTCCTTTTGTTTATTTGCCTTGTCCAAATTCAGTTTTTGTTTTAGCATGTTCTATTCTATTTCATTGTGTTTTGTTGTTACTTCTTAGAAGTCTGTTCTTTACTGAGGAGAGACAGAAAGGGAGTGGATCTGAATGAGACATGAGGTGGGGAAGAATTGGACTATAATCAGGATATATTTATGAGAGAAGAACCTATTTTAATAAAAGGGAAAATAATTAACTTTCTTAATTCTGATAGGGGAATTAAAAACCTCATAGGTAACATACAACTCTCTTTGGGCCTATTGTTCCATAGTGGGATCTAAGAATGAGCAAGGTGAAACTTTCACTACAAGAGAGAAATCAGCAGAGTTGGGATGACAAAATGGATTGTAGTAGAGTAAAAAAGCAGTTGATTTCCCGTCTTACATATCTGACCAAATTCTGATGTTCAGTAAGGTAGTAGGACAATAAGATAGGCCGAGTTGTCATGGAAAAAAATATTTGTCAAAGTCTAATGGAACTCAAGAGGCAAAGATTGCTGGGTTTCAGGAACTTACTGAAATTACCAGTTAAAAACACAGGTACTACAATGGACGAGCAATGGAAAAGCAGTTCTGCTCCTAATTCTAGAGAAGCTGTAGTCTAGGTTCAACTCAATTTATTCTTTAGATTAAAATACAAACAGCTCAGTAATTTATCTTCAATTATCTTAGACTAACTAGCTTAGATCATCGGAAGGAAGATTATGTCATATGAACTGCTGGGGAAATACCAACTAGAGGATAGAAAAATAAAAACATAGCATGGTACATCAAATTGAGGAATGACTGAGCTCCTCCCACTGTATAAAGGCTGGGCAAGGTAATCTAGCATGGGGAATAGGTTGCCAAAAGCCAGCTAAGTGTCAGGATCAGGTCCTGATCTCACTGCTAGGAGCCTTACAAACAGACCATACACAACTGTCACACACATGCAGAGGGCATAGGTCAGTCTCTTGTAGACTCCCTAATTGTTGGTCCAGAGTCCATGTGCTCCCAAGAGCTCAGGTCAGATGTCTCTGTGGTTCCTCCATCATGACCTTGACCCCCCTGGTGTGGTGACTCTTTATTTGTTCTCTAATAAATAAAGCTTACTTGGAGATCAGAGGAAAAAGCCAGCCACTATAATAAACATAGAAGTCAGACAATGGTAGCACACACCTTTAATCCTAACATTCAGGAGTCAGAGATTCATCAGGATCTCTGTGAGTTCAAGGCCACAATGGGAACAGAGCCAGGTGTGATGGCACATGACTTTAAATTCCTACATTAGTTGACCACAGAGGTCTGGAGGTCTGTGCAGACAGAAAGGGACAGAGCTGGGCAGAAAGAGGAAGTGATGTAGCTGGGTTGGAGACAGGAAGTGAGATGGCAGAAACAACCCCAATATCTGGCTCCAGGTTTTTTTTTTTTTTTTTATTAATAAGACCATTTAGCAAATCATGTTACTCCCTGTCTCATACAATCCCTCCTCCCTTTCTTTAGGAGGACTCCCAGAGCTTGACCAAGTGCTTGGCTGTGAAACTCTGCATCTGTTTCCATCAGTTACTGGATAAAGGCTCTCTGATGACAATTAAGGTAGTCACCAATCTGATTACAGGAGATGGTCAGTTCAGGCACCCTCTCCACTATTGCTAGGGGTCTTAGCTGAGGTCATCCTTGTGGATTTCTGGGAGTTTTCCTGAAACCAGGTTTCTCCCTAGCCCTGTGTCCTGCCCCAAACTGTCTTCTCCACCCAGCCTGGTCAACCTGCTCCCTCAAGTTCCCATCTCCCCATCTCCCACCCCAACCCCAGTTTACCCAAGAGAGCTCCTCTTTTTCCCTTCCCAGGGAAATCCAGGCATCCTTCTTTTGGCTTTCTTTGTTATCTAGCCTCTGTGGGGCTGTGGATTGAAGGTTGGTTATCCTGTACTTTACTCCTAATATCCATTCATGAATGAATACATACCACGTTTGTCTTTCTGGGTCTGGGTTACCTCACTCCGAATTATTTTTCCTAGTTCCATCCATTTACCTGCAAAAAATTTCACGAAGTCATTTTTTTCTTCATTTGAGTAATACTCCATTGTGTAAATGTGCTACGTTTTCCTTATCCATTCTTCAGTTGAGGGGCATCTAGGTTCTTTCCAGGTTCTGGGTATTAAGAATAATGCTGCTATGAACATAGTTGAGCAAGTGTCCTTGTGGTATGATTTAGCATCCTTTGGGTATATATGCTCAAAATAGGTATAGCTAGGTGTTGAGGTAGATTGATTCCCATTTTTCTGAGAAACTGCCATACTGATTTCTAAAGTTGTTGTACCAATTTGCACTTCCACCAGCAATAGAGGAGTGTTCCCCTTTCTCCACATCCTCTCCAACATAAACTGTCATCAGTGTTTTGATCTTAGCCATTCTGACAGGTGAAAGATAGTATCTCAGAGTCATTTCGATTTACATTTTCCTGATGACTAAGGATGTTGAACAATTCCTTAAGTGTCCTTCAGCCATTTGAGATTCTTCTGTTAAGAATTCTCTGTTTAGATCTGTTCCCCATTTTTAAATTAGATTATTTGGTATTTTGATGTCTAGTTTTTTTAGTTCTTTATAATTTTTGAGATCAGCCCTCTGTCAGATGTGGAGTTAGTGAAAATCTTTTCCCATTCTGTAGGCTGCCATTTTGTATTATTGACTGTGTCCTTTGCTTTACAGAAGCTGGGTCCTACCTCAACTTAATGTGCCATGCTATGTTCAAGCCCATGGGAGGCCTGCCTCTTTCTGAATGGAGGTGGAGGAAGAGTAAGTTGATGGAAAGTGGGTAGATGGGAGTCAGGGAGGAGGGAACTGGAGGAGAGGAGGGAGGGAAAACTGTGATTGGTATGTAAAATAAAAAGAAAAATGTTAATAAAAAGAAACATAAATGAAATTTAAAAACAGATGATTTTACTAAGTTATAAGTACATAGTGTGTATGTGTTTCTGATATATGTGTAAATGAGTCCTAATGAGTAAGAAAGGAAGAAGAAAAACACATGCATCTGAAAATGAATGTTTTATCTATTCTATTTAAGAAGTTTTTATTTTTATGTGTATATGGTGTATGTGTGTGTGAGTGTACATGCATGAATGCGTGTGTGTGTGTGTGTGTGTGTGTGTGTGTGTGTGTGTGTGTGTGTGTGCGTGCGTGCAGATTCTGTGGGGGTTAGAAGAGTTTTTCTGATCATCTAGAGACAAGTAATATGTGGTTACAAGCCTTCCTATTGAGTGACATGAACAGAAATCTGGCAATTCTATTTCATCAACATGTTTTTGTTTGCATCTGCAAGTTTTCTCAAGGCAAGAGGTGCATTTTCCTACCTTCTTACATACACTGACCTCTATTTTTAATGAGACATTCGCATTTTAAAAATGATGTTTAGTATCAACTTTATACATTTTGAAAGTGTAGTATTTTTTTCAGGTGTGAATTGACTAATTTGTGTATCAGTTTCTGTCTTTTAAGGAGAGTTCAAATACTTTGTAGTTTAAATAATTATTTTTTCCAAATGGCTAAGCTTTTATTTTTAGGGTAGCTTCTAGCCCCCAAGATGTATCTTCACCTGAGTGTAATGCAGATAATTATGGTGTTTTCAGAAAAAAAAACAAAAACCAGAGTCTTTCTGAATGCAGGTCCTGTCTGGCTCTAGTGCGTCCCTACAGTCTGTCTGCTCACGTTCCCTTTTGGAGGTGTCTGTGTTCTTATCTACATGTCCTCTTTTCACACTTCAGTTCTTCTAGCTTCTGACTGTCTTACAAATAACCTGTTATTTTTGTCTATATGATATTTATTCAGATAAATTTGGATTCCTTAGTATTTTTGTAATTTAATCCCTCTTTAGAATCTTTGGCCTGATAAGGACTGTAATTTCTTACTCATCCTGAAATTTGGCAGAGCACTGAAAATAAATTTATCTCTTTGAAAAATAAATAATAATATATCATATACAATCCTATATATTTGTATATGTAACTACATATTCATAATACACATATGCATATATTTATGTACATTCTTTTTTTTTTTTTTTTTTTTTTTTTGGTTTTTCGAGACAGGGTTTCTCTGTGTAGCTTTGCGCCTTTCCTGGAACTCACTTGATAGCCCAGGCTGGCCTCGAACTCACATAGATCCACCTGGCTCTGCCTCCTGAGTGCTGGGATTAAAGGCGTGCTCCACCACCGCCCAGCCTATGTACATTCTTTAACAAATTTAGCTTCATTTGATTAACTATTATTTCTTTTTTTTTGTTTGTTTGGTTTTTTTTTTTCGAGACAGGGTTTCTCTGTGTAGCTTTGCGCCTTTCTGGATCATTGTAGCCAGGCTGCTCAAACTCAAGAGATCGCTGGCTCTGCTCCGATGCTGGATTAACTATTATTTCTAATACTCTTTAAAAAAACAAAAAATTAGGCCAAGAATATATTCAGAAAAAAGCAGAAAAATTAAAAAAAGTAATAATGCTGTCTCTAAAGGATACTAGAGGCTCTATCAATACAATGTTATTGGCAAAACTGAGAATATGTGAAGGGATTTAAATAATTACTATGGTTATATAAGAATAATGAGCAAATAAATGATTTATTCTATCTGAAAACTACATAGCAAGAGGAAATTCAAAATATATATTTATTAAATAATGTCCCTGAAATTTTTGGAAACATTGAAATGCTCTTGATGATTTATTTTCCCATATAAAGCTAGAGAATTTTTAAGAGGGCATTATATTTTTAAGCTTTTCTATGTTAGAGAGTTTGAAATGGAACATTTAATATTCATGTATTGTTTCTTTTAATTAAGTCCTTCATATGATAAGGATTTCATAAAAAAAACTAACTCAAAGAAAAATTGTGTACACCTACATTATTGGTGTCAACTTCTAACTTCAGAATATACCTCTATATATTTAATTGATAAAATGTAATAAATATGAATATGAAGCCACCAAGTAGATAACTATACTCACTAAAATGTATCAATATTTTAATAAAATTATCAATTTGACAATAATAAGTAGTTGTTAGTATTTCTTTGAATATTTTCAATCAGATAGATAGTTTAATCTTTCCTTTGATTTTAAATGTGTTGGTTTTTATGACTGATTAGCCTTATTTATCAAAAAGCTTCCAACTAGCTCTACAGATAATAAGTTATGCAATGCATACCTTTTTAAATTTTCAGTTTCTTTGCAGAATAATGATTGTGACACACATTTTGTTGGCTATTCATGTTTCAAATTTTACACATGAATTATAGAGATGCTTATCAGGTTAATTTTTTTCTGGTTTAAATTTATTTTTTTAATTAAGTAAAACAATTTTATTCATGTTACATACCAATCAAAGATCCCCCTCTTCCCTCCTCCCGCCCCTCCAGCCTCCACTTCCCAACCCACCCCCCATACCATCCTATAAGAAGGTAAGGATCAGAATTCATCCTTGGTGCATGAGCAGGCTTTTTGGAACCCACTTCCTCTGATGGGACATGTTGCACAGCCTTGAGGCAGGGGAAGGGGCTTGGGCCTGCCTTGACAGGCTAATTTTGGGAAATAATTCACATGTTTTAGGAATGCAAGTGTAACAGTCTGATCATGTTTACTACTTCTGCATCCTTGTGTGGCTCCAGGGATTGGCCAGACAGGACTGGTGAGAGAATGAGGAAAAGACAACACAGAGATACAGTAAAGCTGAGATCTGTCAGTTGGCCTCTAAGATGTAGAAACTGCAGCACCTCAGAAGACCAGGTTCATTGTATACAGCTGGATAGGAGTCAGGGTTATTGCATACAGGTGAGTGGAGGAGGTAGGTTTAGCTAATCTCAGTAGCAGCAGTCTCCACAGGGAAGCAGTTCTTGGGAATGTAAATATTCAGGGTGATAAAGCTACTGAGGACATTTTTTGCACACACTTTTGAGATCCAAACCTAGACAAGAGGAAAGCTTTACCATCCCTCTGAGCCTCACCCTTGGAGGGAACACTTAGTCAATGTTCCATGGTCCGGAGACTTTGGTCCTCAATGTGCTACCTTATGTCAACACACACTCAGGACTTCAAAAATTCAGGGATTTCTCTACTCCCCAAACACTACCATATCAAAATTCATTCATCTCATTTTATCTTGATTTTGTTATTCACTCTCATGTTTAAACATCTTGTAAGCCTTGACTTATCCTACCGAGGTATCACATTACACAATCACTCATCATTATAGAAATGACACATTTGTATTACTGAGTACACTAAAATATATCCTTCTTGGGTCTCTGAGGGAGTTGAAGATTAGATAGTTGTAGTAATAGTTTTCCTTGTTAAGAAATTCACAAAAGAAACTCACTAAGGTGGTATAAAATATATAAGTTTGAAAGGCATCATAAGATAATTTTCTGTTGGTAATACAAGTTAGGATAGAAAGTGAGTTAGATGCATTTTGGAGTCACCAAAATAGAATAGATAATGAAATATTTTCTCAGAATTTATCAAATGCAAATGGACTAGACATTGTTGATGTATTTATTGCTTGTATATATGTATGTAGTTATTGTACTTATTGTATATAGTTTTTTATATTAGTTATAATTTTTAAAAATTATTTTTTATTTTTTTAGACAGAAAAGGGAAAATGTGGTGATATTTTATTTGTGCTGAAATGTGGTGATATTTTATTTGTATGTTAATAAAGTTTGCCTGGAGATCAGAGGAAATAGCCAGCCATTAACACAAAAGTCAGGCAGTGGTAGCACACACCCTTAATCTGATCACGTGGCTGGCAGGTCTCTATGTATTCAAGGTCATACTAGGGAACAGAGCCAAGTGTAGAGACCTGCAGGTCTGTACAGACAGGCAGTGATAAGGAAGTGAGGTAGCTGGACTAAGAGACACTGAGAGGGTAAAAAAAGCAAGGCAATAAAGGTGCAGGTTGGACAGAAAGTAGCTTGCATTGGAAGCTATAGAGCTTGTGAGGTAAGGTGGTTGGTGGTTCTCACTATTTCCCTGATCTCTAAGGTTTTCACCCCTATATTTGACTCCATGTATTTTTATTTAATAAGACCATCTAGAAGTTCATCTACACATAAAGACATATTGAAATGATAAAACCTATTGGGATGGATTGAAGCAAAACCATAAAATTAAAATAATTACGTTATTAATAGTATAATTTTTATTATGGTGGAATTTTTGTATGTGAATTTTTTCCCAGTTTAAAATTTTTCTTTTAGGGGCTGGAGAGATGGCTCAGAGGTTAAGAGTACTGGCTGTTCTTCCAGGGGTCCTGAGTTCAATTCCCATGAACATGGTGGCTCCCAACCATCTACATACACAGAGAACTAGTGTCCTCTTCTGGCCTGCAGGCATGCATGCAAACAGAACGCTGTATACATAATAAATAAAACAGAAAAAAAATTCAAAATTTTTTTCTTTTAGAATTTCACTCAGTGTTTTGATCATGTTCAATCCCTCATCCATCTCCTCCCAGATATTCCCTTCTTTCTTTCTTTTTTGGGGGGAAGTTTCGAGACAGGGTTTCTCTGTGTTGTTTTGGTGCCTGTCCTGGAACTCACTCTGTAGACCAGGCTGGCCTTGAACTCAGAGATCCAGCTGGCTCTGCCTCCCAAGTGCTGGGATAAAAGGCGCGTGCCACCACCGCCCAGCTATTCCCTTCTGTCTATTCACTCAAACTTGTATCCTGTTTTTCCTAACCCATCAAATATATTTGTGCTGTAGCCATCGACTGTGGCTGTGACACTTTAATACACTTCCTCATGTTGTGGTGACCCCAAACCATAAAATTATTTCATTGCTACTTCATAACTGTAATTTGATACTGTTATCAATTATAATGTAAATATCTGATATGTAGGATATCTGATATGTGAGTCCCAAAGGGGTCATGATTCAAGGTTTAGAACCACTGTAGAGTGTAGTGAACCCGCCATGGGCCACATCCTTATATCAAATATCTACAGTTCCTCTGCTAGTGATTGGACTTCATACCTACCACTACTTTTCATGCTTGGGCATTAGTCTGCCTTGAGCTTCTACAGATAGAAGTAAGTCTGCCTTGAGCTTGGCATGCTGGTTCAATTGCTCTGAATTCATATGTGCAACTTTCCTGCTATGTCTAGCAAACGCTGTTTCTTTTAAACTGTCTATAGCCTTGAACTCTTAAGATATTTCCACCCCCTGTCTGCAAATAAGCTTTGGGAATGGAGGGTAGGAAATAGATGTCCTGTTTAGGGATAGATATTCCATAGTCTGTTGTCAGAAGATTTCCTTTGTCCTGGCAGGCTGGTCGGGACAAATCTCTCTCTTACCTGCCAGTCCTGCAGCTATTCAGACTCAAGTAAACACACAGAGGCTTGTATTAATTATAACTGCATGGCCAAGGCTGAAGCCTTTTGCTAGCTAGCTTTTACATTTTAAATTAGCCCATAACTATTAATGTATGTATTGCCATATATTCCATGGCTTTACCTGCATCCCATTACATGTTGATCCTTGGCCTTCTTCCTGTCTCTCTTTTTTGAATTTCCCTCCTGCTTGTAAACTGCCTTGCCATAGGCTAAACGGCTTTATTTATCAACCAATCAGAGCAACACATATTCGTAGCATACAGAAAGACATTCCCCCATCAATAGTCCCTTATCCTTTGCTATTTGACTAGTGGTTCTCTATGTTAATCAACATGTATTTCAAATAGGAGCTTCTCTGATTAGAATTGAGAGGTGTAAGAATTTATGCATAAATGATGAACCTTTGGGAGTCTGTCTATTATTAAACTTATTTATCAGACTAATAATAATATTTTCTTTCATAGGCCTATGACATATCCACATACATACTCTTGGCCCATATTGATCCCAAATATCAGTTACAAATTTTGTAACAGTCACCAAATCCAACCAGAAAGTGGTTGGTTACTCCCATAATGTTTGTGCCAGTTCTAAATGTGTGTGACTATCTTGCAAGGCAGATAGGTTGTGGTAACTTGTAGAGCTCACAGATAGGTAAGATTGGTGATTATTTTTCTCCTCTTATAGCATAGCACCTTCCAGCACTGTGAAAGCTAGCCTTCAGAGATTACAGTCCCAGGTGTGTACTGTACCAGCTTTATTTCTCAATGTTCTTTGACTCAAGTATGTGGTGACATAAGCAACAGGGTCTTACTGTCAAGTTCTTGATAGAAACAAAGACCACTGGGAGTAGGTTGTGAGGTTTGGGGCTGTCTATATATAGGGACTACTGACCAGTAACTCTAAAAAGGTAACTCATTCCTATCAATGAGCATACTGTTTCCTGACCAGTGGTATCTGGTAGAAGCCTTGTTGTGTAACTCTATTGAAACTCTTTTAATATAAGTGTATGTATAGATTTAGGAAGATCTATCATATTAGAATTCTATAAGGCTTTTTTTTAAAATGTTTTAGTGTTAAGGATCCATCTCTGTATTCTCTACTCTGCCATCTCACCCCATTTAACCCTTTTCTTTATTCTCCCTTAAATGTTTCGATAATTGCTTTCCATTTTCACTACCTTAAAATCCTCCCTTTATGAGGACTTACTAATTTCCTTACCTTGATAGGTATTCTATATGGAATACACCCAGCTGAAGACTCAATTCATACATGAGAGAAAACATGATGTTTGTCTTTATGTACTTCATTTAGAATTATTGTTTCCAGGTTTATACATTTACCTATGAGTTTCATACTTTCATTGTTTCTTAACATCTGGAAAATATTTCAAAGTTCATAATTCTTATATGATATGAATGAGTAAGTGTTTGTGTCATTGAGAAAAACAGGATTATTAGCATATGATGGAGGACATATATGTCATATCAATATAGTTGTGTAAAAAGCCTTTTTTCAAGGGAAAAATACTTCAGTTATTATATTATTCTGATGCTCAGTAAAGCTAAAAGTTCTTATAATATCCACACTATATTTCATAAAATACATTTTATCCCACACATTAGTCCTTTGAATTTTCACCGTGTTGTTATATGAATAAGTCCCCAGAATATATCACGTATTCATTTATCCAAATTATATAAATAATTGAGTATCATCACCTTAGGGTATCTTAATCATAATTACACTGGGAACTGGTGCTTTTGTTTTGTCAAACTTCAAAGAACAACAGAGAACTATCCATTTCCTATTAAAATTTGATTCAATATGAAGTATATGATCAAATTCAATACAGCTGTAATTTCAATTTCCATTAAATCATAATGACTGTGTTCAATATGTAAGCCAACACAATTTTATTTTCAAATAGAGAATCTCACTGCATGTGAAAATGCTAAACAGATGCTTTTGTAAAAGCCTCAGATGAACCAAGGAAACACAATATGCATTTGTCAAATGTGTGATAAGTACAAATGTTTTTAGCAATGTGCATGTGATCAAACCTGTGTTCATGATAGAAAATGAGCATTTTATACAGTTGTTTGGTTAGAAAGATTGAAGGCATGTAATTCATTGTCATGATGTAAGAAATTAAAAAAATAACCAAATATATAGAAAAAAAATCACCAAGCTTTTTAAAGGTATGTTTGATATAAAAAAAAAAAAAACTTTTCTTGCACAAATTATACAAGAAGAGAGAGAGAGAGAGAGAGAGAGAGAGAGAGAGAGAGAGAGAGAGAGAGAGATGAATTTGACAGTATTGGTTTGAGAAAGTAAGATCACAGTTTGGGAAATTGAGAATGGCACAGTTAAAAATCTCAGAGGTATAGTTAGATTAACTTATTACCACATTAGCTAGTAATCCCCTGAAATATTACACACAAATTATAGAAATAGTAAGAGCATCAGGGTAATCTTTGAAAAACTGGTGTATATTTTTCAACGATTGAAAGCAATTAAACATTTTAAGTATATCTAAAAACAATGTCTGAGCAAAAATGTATATGAATAAAATGTGAAGTAAGAAAAACTTGTAATATAAAAAGTGTGAATGGGGAGTTCTGGAATATGTTAGACAAACAAACAAAAAACATTAGTGCGGACAACTAAGAAATTGAGATTACCATAAAATTAAAACATAGGTACTTTTCTCAAGTAGAAACTATAATCACACAAAGTGGCAATGCTTCACATGCATGTGCATGTAGTTATCTATATCCTAAGTATAGTCATAGAACACTGGAAAGTCATCCCCTCAAAATAAGAAAGAAGACTAGAAGGGAGCAGTGATGCTGGGGTTGTTGACCTTTGCCTGTCACCCAGATCTAGGGAAACTTTAGCAAGGCAAGAAGAACCAGGTATAAAAATACTTATCCCACTGCTATTGGCTTTGAAGATAAAATGAGTTGTGAGCTATGGGGATCATGTAGTCTCTAGAATATGACAACAATCTGAGGCTATGGCCAACAAGAAGGTGATTCACGCTTTTAGAAAGTATGGAATATAAATGTGCAAGCAACTTAGAAGACCTGAAAGGAGGGAGCCCAGTTTACCATTCCTTTAGTATAAAGAGGGATACATTGAAACCCTGGAGTTAAATGACACTGAAAAAAAAAATCCAATGACCCTAATACGAATTACTGAATATTCCACCCAGATACTGAGGAATAAATATTCTTTTCCTCAGCCCATGGAATACTCTCCAAAATTGATCACATATTATGACAAAAAGCAAGCTGAAACAAACAAAGGGAAAAAAATTGCATTCTATCTCAAAAAATGCTAGATATCAGCACCAATGAAAAACTACAGAAAGTATATGATATCATGGAGAATAAACAATACACTAGTGAATAAAAACTGGGCCACTGGAAAAATCAAGAAGTAAATAAAATCTTCTTAGAACTGAATAAAAGTAAAAATAAAACTTACCAAAATCTGTGGGGCGTATACAAGGATGTCATATTAAGAAAGATTATGTTAAAAGACTCTGCCTCAAAAAGTTTTAGAGTTTTCAATGTAGCAACCTAATAATGTAACCAAAAGACTTAGAAAAAAGAACCCAAACCATAATTGCTTACATGGGAAGGAAAAAATACAAAATTAGGGTTGAAATTAATGAAATAAAAGTAAACAAATCAATAAAAGAGTAAATGAAACAGATAGTTGGTTCTTTAAAAAGATAAACAAGACTAATAAACCCTTAGATAAATTAACTCATAGAAAAGGAGAGAATACACAAATTAGTAAAATTATAAATGCACTGCCACCATATCTATAGATACTAACATAATTTAGGGAATTGCAAGGATATAGTTTCAAAACAAATACTCTGTGAAATTGGAAAAAAATTAAAAGAATTGGAAAATTTCATAGATGTATGCAATATATGCAAATTAAATCAATATGAAATGTAGAATTTAAACTGACCCATAATAAGCAACAAGATTTAAGCAGCAATAAATAATGTCCCAGCTTATCAAACTCAGGTTCAGATGGATTTATTGCAAAATTCTACTGGAACATTAAAGAAGAATTAACACTAATGCTACCCAAATTATTTCATGCACTAGAAAAAGACAGGAGGCTAAACATCTTTTAAAAATTCTAACATTGCATTGCTAGCAAAATCAGATAAAGACAAAACAAAAAAAATTATATGCTATTTTCTTTAATAAACATAGATGTAAAAACTCACAATCCAACATTGGAAAACTGAATTTAAGCTCATATTTAGAAATTATCATTCATCATGAGCAAGTCAGTTGGATTACAAAAATGCAAATATGGTTCAATGTATGCAAATCAATAAAAGTTATCAACCACAAAATAGACATCTTATTAGACACAGAAAAAAAGCCTTTGACAAAATGCAGTGTCTTTCTATGACAAAAGTCATGGGGATGATGGGAATGGAAGGAACATACCTCAATATAATAAAAGCTATCTATGACAAACATGTGAGACATCATGTCAAATGAAGAAAACCTCAAAGAATTCCCATTACCATCTGGAACAAAGCAATGATGTCTACACTAGCCACACATTTTTAATATAGTGTGTAAAGTATTAGCCAGAACAATATCATAAAATTTGAAAACAAAAGGGATATAAAGAGAAAAAGAGGTCAAAGTATCTGTTTGAGGATGATAGAATTCTATGTGTACAAGTTACTAAGGCTTCCTCTAAAAGATTCTTGGAGCAGTTAAATAATTAGAGCAAAATGGTTGATATAAAAATAACACACAACACCCAGTAGCCTTTCTATAAAAATGCCCAACAGATTGAAAAGGAAATCAGTGAAACAACCCCATTCACAATAAACACAACAAAGTCAAATTACTGGAAATCAACCTAAACAAGGAATCAGAAACATAAGATATTAGATGATAGAAAGACTTCCGATGCTCATGAATCAGAAGAATTAATATTGGGAAAAAGGCTATCCTACCAAAAGCTATCTACATATATCTTGTAATCTCAATGAAAGTCCTAAAGATATTCTTCACAGACAGAAAATATAAACAAAAAATACAAATGGAGGCATCATAGAAGGAGAGCCCAAACAAGCTGAACACAAAGAATACTGCAGAAGCAATCAGTAGACCTTACTTCAAGTTATACCCCAGTCACTGTATTAAAACAAGAATAGCACTGGCACAAAACCAGACACATAAAGCAATGAAACAGAATAAAAGTTTAGATATAGTAACTTCCACACTGCAGATCGATCTATCATCTATTTATCTATCTATCTATCTATCTATCTATCTATCTATCTATCTATCTATCTATCTATCATCTATGTATCTATGTATCTATCTATCATCTATCTATCTATCTATCTATCTATCTATCTATCTAACTAACTAACTAACTAACTAACTAACTACTTAGTTATCTCTGTCTTTAACTGGTATACCTCCATTGAAAAAACATAACATTTTCATCAAATAGTTCCAAGAAAATTGGATTTCAAACTGAAGAAAAATGAAAGTAGAACCATCTCTTCCTTTGCACAAAACTCCAAATGAATCAATGACCTCAGCAACGAACCAGATGCCCTGAAAGTACTAAATGGAGGGAAAGGAGCACATTTCAATTTCTATGCACAGATAATGATTTCTCTGGATAAAATTCCGATAACACAGTAAGAAGACCTTTTATAAACAACTAGTATATCATGAAACTTAAAAGCATTCAGTATCAAAGGGGAAACTCTGAAGCAAATGAATCAGCAGTGCATAAAATTGACTAATATCTTTTCTAGATATTAA
Source organism: Peromyscus leucopus (assembly GCF_004664715.2). Classification (NCBI taxonomy): domain Eukaryota; kingdom Metazoa; phylum Chordata; class Mammalia; order Rodentia; family Cricetidae; genus Peromyscus; species Peromyscus leucopus. Next base: position 88,618,420 of record NC_051068.1, on the reverse strand, counting down.
TATGATAAAGTATTAGTATCTAGAATATATAATGAATCCAGAAAACTAAACAACACAAATTTTAAAATGGGTTATTGAAGTGAACATAAAATTCCCAAAAGAAGAAATGTAAATGGCCAAGAAACATTTTACAAAGTTTTCAGCATCTTTAACCATTAGGGAAATGCAAATTAAAGCTATTTTAAGATTCCATCTCACCTGGGTCAGAATGAACATCATCAATGCAAATGGCAACAAATTCTTTTGTAGTTGGTAAAAGGGGAACTCTGATACATTGTTGGTGAGAGGGTAGATTAGTTCATCCAATTCACAAATTAGTGTGAAGGTTTCTTAAACAAACTAGAAATAGAATTTTTATATGATCTAAGTATACTATTCCTGGGTATACAGCCTAGGTTTTTTTTAATCCTACTACAGAGAGAACTGTGCATCCATATTCATTGCTCTACTTACAATAGCTTGAGAAAGGAATCAACCTAGAAGCCCATCAATAAGTGAATGTATAAGAAACAGTACAAATACACAATGTAATAAAACTTGGCTGTAAAAGAAAGTGATTTATGAATTTGTAGGAAAATGTTGTGCTCAGAAGATGTGATTTACTAAGTAAAACTTGCAGTATAAAATATGGGGTAGCTTCCTCTAAGTTACTGTTCATGGAGGTCCCAGAGATGTCCAAAACATTTTTTGTTTTCATTTTGTTGACATTTCCCTTGCTTACACACCATAACTATACAGTAAGTTTGAATTTCAGAAGACACCACAACTTTGGATTTAGGATATGAAAATGCCAATCTCAAAATTACCGGGACATTTCCCTGCTTATTAGATTTTGCTGTCCTGGAAGATGCTGTGTTTCCTGCTGGAGTAGAAAAGACATTGTATTCTTACCTTCTACTAGAGCTTCCATACTACAAAATTGACCTGCCAGGCAGGATGGGCCTACAGTTATAATAGTGGTACAACTATTATGGGGCAACTAATCTCTTTCTCATTAGATTGGAGGTCTGCTCTACAGGAGAGAATTTCATATTTGCTATTGTGATTTTAGTCAAAGGTCCATAGATAAGGATGCCATGGGGACTGGGCTACAAGCTGCTATTTTCATTTTGCTAAATGATAATGTCAAATTGTTTCCTAGATATTTGTGTGTGTCCATAGTCTTGGGCTCCTCTCAATTTTCGTCAGAGATTATTTTATTTGGCAGTGCTCAGTAGTCAATAGAGAGATGTGTAACTGGTCAAAATACCAAGAATGAGGCTGATCTCAGTCCCAAATGAGGCATACATATTAACTTCACTATCCCTACCACTGAATCTCAGAGAATGAATGTAAGAGTCAGAAGCTAGAGAAGAGAGCTTTGAAATTCTGTCTTCTGGACATGTAACATTGCTATTACACAATATCTGTATAATACCAAACCATTATAAATCCCTGCATAAATGAGTGGATGATTACAAGGCCCTATACTCTATTGAGGAACTACTGGTAGTAGATAACAGCTATTCTTTATTTTAGGGAGTTGCCAATGGAAGGTTTCCTATGATCTAATAATGGTTCTAAAATTATTCACATATAGACAACATAAATTGATCTTAGTTGATTATCATAAAGAAAAAAAAGCACAGTGTTGAGGATGTTTGGAGGGAGTTGGAGAGGAGAAACTTAGATGGATATAATCATATCACATTGTATTCCTGCATGAAATATTAAAAGCAATCTCACATAACAGATTAAAATCACTAGCCCTTTTATATACAAATGATAAACTGACTGAGAAAGTAATCAGGGAAACAACACTCCTTATAATAGCCACAAATACTATATAATATCTTGGGGTAGCTCTAACCAAACAAGTGAAAGACCTGTATGACAAGAATGTCATTTTTCAAAGAAAGAAATTGGAGAAGATACAAGATAGAAAGCTCTCCCATGCTCATGGATCTGTAGGATTAACAAAGTAAAATGGCTACCTTACCAAAAGCAATCTACAGATTTAACATAATCCCCATTAAAATTCCAACATGCATGATTATTTACAGAACTTGACTGAACAATGTTCAATTTCATATGAAAAACCAAAAAATTCAGGTTAGCTAAAACAATCCTGTACATTTAAAGAATTTCCAAAGGTATAACCATCCATGATTTCAAGGTCTATTACAGAGCTATAATAATAAAAACTACATGGTTTTGACATAAAAACAGACAGGTGGATCAATGTAATAGAATAAAGACCTAGCCATAAATCCATATACCTATGGACATCTGATTTTTGACAAAGAAGCCTAAATTATACAATGGAAAAAGAAAGCATCTTTAACAAATGGTGCTGGTCTAACTGAATTCTGCCATGTAAAAGAATGCAAATGGATCCATATTTACCACCCTGCACAAAACTTGTCCAGGTGGATTAAAGAGACCTCTACATAAATCCAGTTAACTGAAACTGATAAAAGAGAAAGTGGGGAATAGCCTTGAACGCATTGCCCTAAAGACAATTTTCTGAACAGAATCTCAGTATCACAGACACTAATCAATAATAAATAAATGAGACCTCATGAAACTGAAAATCTTCTGTAAGGTAAAGGACATTGTCAATAGGACAAAATGGCAACCTACAGAATGGGAAAAGATCTTGACCAACCACACATCTGACTAAGGGCTGATTTCCAAAGTGTATAAAGAACTCAAGAAACTACACATAAAAAAATACAATTTAAAAATGGGGTATAGATCTAAACAGAATTATCAACAGAAGACTCTCAAATGCTCAAGAAAAACTTAACATTCTTAGCCACCAGGGAAATGCAAATCAAAACAACTCTGAGAAACCATCTTACACCTGTCAAAATGACTAAGATCAAAAACAAAAAGGACAGCTCATGCTGTAGAGGATATGCAGCAAGAGGAACATCCTCTGTTGTTGGTGAGAGTGAAAACTTGTACAGTCACTTTGGAAATCAATATGGCAGTTTCTCAGAAAACCTATCTCAGGACTCCACTATACCACTCTTGGGCATATACTCAAAGGGTATCAACCATACCACAAAAACACCTGCTCAGCTATGTTCATAGCATCTTTATTCATAATATCCAAAACCTGGAAACAACCTAGATGAATAAACCAAAGAATGAATAAAGAAAAAATGGCACATTTACATAATGGTGTATTACTTGGCTGTTAAAAATGACATCATGAAATTTGAAGAAAAATGGATGGAACTAGACAAAAAAATCATTCAGAGTGAGGTAATTCAGACCTAGAAAGACAAACATGATATGTACTCACTTATAAGTTTCTATTAGCTGTATAGCAAAGGATAACTATGATAAAACCCAAAGAGTACTGGTAACAATGAGGCCTCAAGGGAAGATGCATGATTCCCTCTGGAAAGGGGAATAGAATAGATTTTGTGGGTGGACATGGGTGGGTCATGATGGGAACATGAGGGATCAGGTTGGAGGGTGCATGGAGGGGGAGAATAATGAAAGAGATGACTGGGAAAGGGGTTATTTTGAGGTCAGGTAGACAACTGGTGCAAGGGCAAGGGAAACTCCTAGGAATTTATAAGAATGACCCCAGAGAGGACTTCTAGGAATAGGGGATACATAGATTCATCTGGCCATTTCCTGTGACCAAAAGTCTTCCAGTGGAGGGACTGGGGCAACAGATCAGCTGCATAACCTTCTACCTACAGTCTGTCCTACCTCTGGAATATGCTGGGTTAAGGGTGACACAGAGATTGTAGGAGTGGCCAACCAATGACTGGTCCAGCCTTAGATCCATGCCAGGAGAGTGACCCCACCCCTGACAATGCCTGGAGTACCAGGACTCAAAGGCTAAAAACCCCAGAAACTCAGGATAGAAATAAACATGATTGGAGAGAAAAAGGCCAACATAATTGTAGTGGGTAGCCATTCCAGTTTGGATCTGGAAGTTCCAAGCCCCATTGAGACTGGCAACTGTCACTCCTACGAGGCGGGGTCAGGGGAGGCCCCTGGAGACCCTAGAGCTGGATGGGCCAGCGCTCTCTCTGTGTGCTCTCTCTGTGCGGGGACCCTGATCGTTGGATCGTTGGATCGTTGGAGGTGAATCGAGGAGAGCTCCAGAGAACACCACTGGACTGCGATACACCTTCCTTAGACCCTGCGACCTACCTATCACTTAATTTGTGAGTTACACCATTAAATAAATATCCTTTTAACTATGTGGAGTGGCCAAAATAATTTCACCAATACATAATGGTATCTAATGGTATTTTACTATACTCATAGATTGGTGCCCACCCCAATTGTAGTCAGAGAGACTTCATCTAGTAATTGATGGAAACAGATTCAGAGACCTATAGTCAAACATTAGGGCAAGCTTAGGAATCCTGCTGAACAGAACAAGGAAAGATTGTAGGAGCCAGAAAGGTCAAGAATATTACAAGAAAATCTATAGAATCAACTATCCTAGGCTCATAGGAGCTTGCATAGTCTGAACTGACAACCAGGAAGCATGCATGGGACCAACCTAAGCCCTCAGCATATATGTGACAGTTTTGTAGCTTGGTCTATTTGTGGGGCTCCTAACAGTGGGAACAAGGGCTGTCTCTAACTCTTTGGCTTTCTTTTGCGAACCTAGTCCTTATACTGGCTTGTCTTCCCAGCTGTAATACAAGGAGAGGTGATTTTTCCTACTTCAACTTGATATGCCACATTTTGTTGATACCTATGGGAGGCCTTTCTTTTTCTGAACAGAAAAAGAGGAGGAGGAGATTGGGGAAATGGGGAGAGGGGAGGTAGGATGGAAGGAATAGAGGGAAAGAGCCATCAGGATGTAAAATAAAAAAGTAAATTTAATTAATTAAAAAAGAAGAGTTTTCAATTAATTTAGATGATAAAGATAACCACGTTCTGTATCAATGTCATTCTAATGTCCCATGTTTGATGATTCCAAGGGCATTCAACTCTCACATAGTGTGGTTTGTCTGTGAGATATCCTGATGATCAGATGCAAAGCAATTCATTTGAAATAGAACTACTTCCTTGAAAATTAATCTCGATTTAATCTATCAGTTGTAACTCTTTCAGCTCATTTAGTGATCTCAGGTATTGGGTAAACCTGATTTGGACATTTTTCCTTCACTGTCATTTGTGAATGCTCAGATTTTCATCACATGTTGTCTATAGAATAATACTCTTCAAGTAAATCCAAGAAATACACTATTTGAGTGACTTATTTAAGAAACTAAAATGAACTTTTCTCAAAATCTCTCTTAATTATTTTATTATTGTTCTTATTATTGAGGTGGTGGTGATGGTGGTGGTCCTGTTTGTCTCTGAGTGGATTTGTACATGTGAATGCAGTGGCCATGGAAACCAGGAGAGGGAGTAGAAATCCCTAGAGCTGCAGACCCAGGAGCCTTTCAGCCTCAGGACACAGGTGTTGAGAAAAAAACAAAAACAAAAGCAAAAATCTTGGCTTCCTTTGGAAGAACAGTGAATGCTCTGACCTCAAAGTCATCCCTCCAAATGACACTGTTTTTCTCTAATCATGAGCACATTGCTATTGTACATTGTAGCTAAAGCTTAAAGTTAAAACCTTCCTATAACTTGAAAGTTTCTCTCTGGGTCCTGCCAAGCCCCCTGAATCCCTGGAGCCACTTATAAGATAATCACTTAGAAACTTACATTAATTAGAACAGCTCGTCCATTAGCTCAGGCCTACCACTGACTAACTCTTAATTTAAACTAACCCATAATTCTTTTTTTTATGTTTAGCCATGTAGCTTACTACCTTTTCTCAGTTCTGTCCTCACATCTTGCTTCCTTTGAGTCTGGCTGGTGACTCCTGACTCAGCCTTTCTCTTCCCAGAATTCTCCTGTCTGCTTATCCCACCTATACTCCTGCCTGACTATGGGTCAATCAGCATTTTATTTATCAACCAAATCAGAGTAACACACATTGACAGCATACAGAAAGACATGCCCAGCAGTACATCATCAGTTCTTGAGCACTCGAACAAACAAAAAGAATTTAACAAACAGTAAAAAAAAAAAAAAAAAAAAAAAAAAAAAAAAAAAAAAAAAAAAAAAAAAAAAGAAAGAAAAAAAGAAATTCAATTAGATTTGACTCTTCCTCTGTCTGCTATCTGTATGTATGTGTATGTATGTATGTATGTATGTATACATGTGTCTCTTTTACTCATCTGTGTATGTGTTTCTGTGGTGTGTGTGTGTGTGTGTGTAAGAGAGAGGGGGGAGAGAGAGAGAGGCGAGTGTGAGCTTATCTGTATATTTGTTTTTCAAACTAGAGAATAATCATGCAGCCTGGGTCAAGATAGCAGAGTGAACATATTTGTTTACTGCTTGTCCCTCTATTGCTCCTTTAAGCACACAGGCTGTGGTGCTCCTTTTAAATAGCATTGTGTAATTTAAGGGACACAGATCCTAATGGAAAGGAGTCAATAAAACAATACAAGGTAAGGGGCACATAAATGTTTTAAGGGATGAAGACTGGAGAGAGTGGAGAGTGAGCCCCAGGCAGGAAGAGGAAAGTATAAACTTCCTCCTTTTAGCTGAGAGAGTTCTTCCTCTTGTTATGCCTGCAGTGGGGGAAGACAAGGGGATTAATTAATGATCTGTGGAGAACAGCCTGCTTCCCATTCCTCTCACACAACCTTAGCTGACTGAGCAAAGGAGCTGGATAATTATCCTCAGGACAAAAACACGCACATATAACAGGGGTGTTCTACTATACACAGAAGAATCTTGGGAGAAAAAAAGAAGCTAACCTGAGGGCTGGCAGAAAAATGAAAAGTCTTCTAATATATATTACAGCTTCACAGTCACTATATGCATACACACACACACACACACACACACACACACACACACACACACACACACCACCCCCAATTCAGCCTCCCACATTATCACTTTAAGGGTCATTACTTGTAGAGCAAACTTCCACTTGTCCTACTTATTTTTGTTTTTATTTTTAATGCACTTATTGCCATAGATGTTTGATACAAACTAATAAATACAACATATATAAATAAGAGTCAACAAATGCCATCACAGGCAGATTAAGTTAGAACACGGTGGTCAGTGCTTTTTCTTCCATCTTGCTCTTCTCTGTCTTAATATCACCACAGTTCTAAATTTTGGGTTGTTTTATTTTTCTCACTTGCCTTGCTATTTTTTTTTTTTACTGGTAACAGCAGTGTGTTAGGAATTTCCCATAGCTTGTATCACTCAAAATATTATTTTGTTATTGTCTTCTTAATCCTTGTGATTACAATTCATGCAATTCATCTATATTGATATACTGTTTGTAATTAGGGTACTTATCTGAATTCTAGTATTTCATACTTAGATATGTCATGTTTTAATTAGCCATGAATGATAAACATTGGTAATCTTTGAGATTTTTGTTTTGCCACTGGTGGTTAATTCTGAAGAAGTCCCTGGATATATTAATGTACATACAAGGTACATGAGAACATTTCATCATATAAGACAAATGATCACCCTCTCCCAGAGGTTGTCAAATGCTGGTAGCTCTTCAGCTATTGTTAGGATTTTGTACTCACTTCCCTCCTCTGTGCTGAGATTATGTCTGGCTTGAGCTTGCTAATATTTTGAGTATGCTGTCACAATCATTATGAGTTTATATGTACAACTGTCCTGATGTGTGATGGGGGAATGTTTTTCTGTAATGCTGTAAATGTGTTTTTTTCTGATTGGTTGATAAATAAAACACTGATTGGCCAGTAGCCAGTCAGGAAGTATAGGTGTGGTAAGCAGAGAAGGAGAATTCTGGGAAGAGAAAGACTAAAGCTGAGTCAGGAGTTGCCAGCAGACAGAGAAGAAGCAAGATATGAGGACAGAACTGAGAAAAGGTACCAAGCCATGTGGCTAAACATAAATAAGAATTATGGGCTAATTTCAGTGTAAGAGCTAGTCAATAATAAGCCTGAGCTAGTGGCTGAGCAGTTATAATTAATATGAGTGTTTGAGTGATTATTTTATAAGCAGCTGAGGGACCGTGCAGCTGGGAGGGACACAGAAAAACTTCCAACTACAGATGTGCCTGGAAAACACTACTTCCTCAATGTTACTGAATATCTCTGGGTTTTTCTTACAATCTTTCATCCCTCTTTTCCTCAAATATATCTGAGCCTTGGAAGAAGGGATCCAATGTGTACACACCATTTGGAGCAAAGTACTCCACAGACTATTATTCCAAATGAGGACCTCAGGCTTATGTGCCATCTGCTCATGAGAATCAAAAAAAAAATGTTCTCATCTACTGATATTGCAGTAAGTCATTAGGATTAATTTTAATACTATGTCTATTTAATAGAATAGTAGTGATGAGCTGTTCCCTGTGGCCTGTAACTATCTAGCTACAGGTTCTTGGCTCCTTTAACAATACCAGGTATAAGTTTCATCTCATGGATCAGGCCTTATATTTAATAAGGAAGAATGTTTAATTCTGAAACATTCATGACCACATTACACCAGTGTGTAAGTCTGGCCAGTATAACGATATTTACAGTTCTGATTAGACAATTAGAGATGGTATAGTGACATGGAGACTTAGACATAATTTGTGTCTTCGTTTTCAACGTTTTATTTAATTGTTTTTTTCATAAAATACGATTTGATTATACTCAATCTTCTCTCCCAGCACCTCCTGAATTCTCCTCACTTCTGTATCATCCAATTTTATGTTCTTTTCTTCATCTTAAAACAAAACAATCAAGAAGAAACAAAAAAATAAATTAAAAAGAACACACACACACAAAAGAAAGAAAACAAAACATGGAATACAGTTTTCCAACTGCTTCTGGACATGGAACCTACCTTAAGTATGTAGTTGATATGCTAAGTGAAACTCCATTGGAGAAAATTAATTTTCCATTTTCCAGAAGGTATCCATTGCAAATAGCTCCTTGGTTAGGGATGGGACTTTGTGTCCACTGAGGTATGGGTTCTACCTAATGTAGTAGACCTAAAATCCAAGAAAGTGGTGTTAATTGCAATACATTTGTGCTACTCTTGCACCAGTGTATCTTGTAGACAGGTCACTGTTGAAGGTAACAGGGCTTGTAGCTAGATTATATTGATGATGACAGTTTTCCTCTGGTAGCATGCAAGATAACTTCCAGAACCAATGGTAGTCGATAGGGGTTTAACATCTAGCAGGGCACCAGCAGGATTTTTCACATTAGATGATGTAAGAAAATGGTCTAGCTCTAGCCAGAGCGCAAACTACACAGAGGTCTAGACTAGAAACTTACCAATGAAAAGTCACAGTTTTATTTGTTGACTATGCTTCTGACACACTATAGAAATGGAGACTAGATTGTTTACAGACAATAAATCTAAGATACAGAGAAACTAAACAACATACCCACCCAATATCCCTATGCTAAGTAGTGATGATTGAGATTTTAATTCTAATCCAGAGATAGTGCCATACTTTCCAAATAACATTCCATTATCTACCATTTAAACAGATTCTAAAACAAATACATTATACATTTTGCATGATAATTGTTAATGTCATTACAATATGTTTTGCCTAGTCACACATTTATTATTCATTACTGAACTGCTTTTACGTTTGCTGCTATTTTAAAGAATATGCCGAAATAACACTAGGCAAAATGAATGTTAGCATTTTGTAATGTATTTTAGAATAAATAAAAGTGGATTGGATGTGATAAAATCTATTAACATATTTTCAGGTTTTGAAGACATGTTGTTTCCTCCCTCCATGTTGCCAGTGGTACTGAATTTTGTCCTCTGCAGCAAGAAGCCTTTTTCCCCTGTGTCATTAGTTTTCATTTGCCTTCAGAAACGAAAGGGCATGCAAAGCATTGGGGAGGAATAGTTTCTCTAAGATGAATATAAACTAAATGATGAAAAGTCTTCTAAAAAATAAACTGATTTGTAGAAAATAGAGAGTCATGTTAACTCATTCAGATACCAAAATATACATTACTCTTTGATGTGCACTGTGAGATGAGTAAAAACTAATAATCACCAATGAAGAATCATTGTTTTAGTGTTTGACTGTTTCTGACACACTGTGGAAATATATACCAGATTATTCTCAAAGAAGTGATGGTGTAAAGTTATAATCAGGGACATCACTGTGGTAACTCATATTTCATCAGTGGTAAAGAATTGCTTGAGCTAAGACAAACTGGCTTGGATATTTGGTGTCACTTGAATGATGAGATTTAAAAACAAAATGACAAATTTGTCCCCCAATAACCTCCACCCTGATCACTACCCTCCAAAGGTTACTGAAGACTTAAAGAAAATAGAAAATAAAATCTATTCTATCTATTTTATCAAGAAAACTCCCACTCTGACTTAATCACTAGGGTTTCAGTTGGACACATGCCATAAAAACTCAGCACACATTTTGTAACTGTAAAAAAAAATTACATTTCAATTTTATGTGGAACTATTTTCTTTATTATAAAATCCTTAAATTAGTGTTTAAGGTTGGACTGAAGATTGAATTTTTACTTTTGTTCTGTTTCTCAATACTAGAGATAAAACTCAGGACCAAGCATATTCTGCATTTGTAACCTACCATTGAGGTACACTCTCAGCCTAATATGCACATTAAGAGATTTTTAAAAAACAAAATTATACTGAGAATACATTGTGATATATTTTGAAATATTTGTTGTAACTAAAAGAACATGGAGTGAGTGCTAAAGAGTTTGGCTGAGGATGTCAAAAAGGTCACTCCATGGAAAACATGTATGTCTACTAATGATACTCTTATTGTAATATTGGTGGACACTTGATATAACAAACATTTAGAAATAGAGTATCAAGACATAGAATTTCCCGCAAGAGGCCACATGAATAGCAATGCTATTAAATGAAAACACACACCACACACAGACACACAAACACACCACTTACATACACCCACACACTTTCTATCTGAATTTAATTTAGTTTGTGCCCAACATGTCTATAGTACATGTAGAGGCAAGAAGAGGACGTTGAATCATGAGTAACTTGAGTTCCAAAGGATTGTTAGCTTCCAGATTGGGGCTAGGAATCAATCCATTTCCTCTGGAAGAACAGACGGCAGCCTTAATCATGGAGCTGTTTCTCCAGTCCCTAAACTTAACCTTTAAGAGTTTATAAAGTATGATATTTTGACAAAGAAACATTATCTGTTAAGGATGGGTTAAATGATAGCAGAAGATACCCATAAAAACACAATAATGAAAATAACAAAGTCTTAGAAAAGAAATAAAAACAATAATATTTTCTAGTGTATATCTCCTTTCTTGAAATCATTTATATATCATTTTACTATATGTAAATTTTTACAAATTCAAGTATATGCATCTATATTTGTTTTTGAAATGTTTTCTAAATTTAGAGAAAACATTAATTTGCTCATCATCTGCTTTATGTAAGGGAGAACTGTGTTTCTACTAAACATATTAACTAGTGTGGTCTCTGTGTTAACATTCCGAGATTACACATGCTTTTTCTTCCCCATTGTTCCTGCTTTTTATATAATTTGTCCTTGTAAAAATAGCAAAACCAAATCTGCTACACCTCTAAAGTTAGTTTTAGTACTAGGTTGTCTGAGATAGGAAGATTGCTAAGGTTCAAGACCAGTCTTGGTTACAGGAGATCTTATCTCGAGGTATAATAAATAAAAAATAAGTAAATCTGGATGGTTAGTGTTTAAACATCCCTATGAGCTCTCTGGTAATTCTTTCAGTAGTATTTAGGTTAATGGTTACATCCACATGATTATGCAGGAAATATCTGTTTTGATGAATTTTAACTATGTGTATAATTTAGATTAAATGGCATCTATAATCTAACATTCATCAATTTTCATTTAGTGTTGAGACACAATAAAAACTTGGATATTGGACAGATCAAGTAAAAAATATATAGAAAATATTTTTCTCAGGAAGAGTTTTGTCTTCTTTAGTTTTTAATTATAGACATTAACATAGGTATAGCATTCCTAAGAATGACTTATTAAAGCAACTAGTAAGTACTTAATTAAAATCTGTATTTAACTGAATTGAATGTAATCAGTAGACAAAGTAGAACCAGTAATTCTTTATTTTTCATATAGATCTAAAGGGATATCTCAAAGAGTATGACTTAAATAAAAGCTGCAAATTTATCAACTAGCCTGAAAATCAACACATAGTAATATAAAGAGACTGTGAAGAAATTCTTTGGAAACTCAGTTTGTGGCTGGCTAAACAAACTTGCCATGTTTTTTTAACATAAAGCCTTTCACCAAAATACTTTACATTGTCACTCTGTCAAGATGTCAACTTTATTCTTTCTCTACTCCATACATCTTATTAAGGCAAGAATATTGAGTAATCAGTATAGTAGGATAGTTGGACTAATAATATATGGGCTGTTTCTGATTTAATAGGTCTTTATAAAAAGTTCTCCAATCACCTGAAATTTATATAATGTAATAAATTTGATATTTCTAGTAGAATAATTAATATACTAATTAGTGTAAACAGCTATATATTTTAAGTAATTTTTCATAATATATTAATTTGTATATTTGCATTAACTTTTATGATTGCCAATATTGAAAGAATATTAAAGTCATTAAATACAAAAATCTCTTCATTGTATTGCTATTTTAAAACATGTATGGTTATTGTCTTATTGTTCTAATATATTTCAAAATGAAATTATATTCAGTACAGTTACATGTCACTGTGTAAACTCAGTATGGCAGTTTGTAGTATTCTGGATCTGTTTCCAAATCTTGTTTATTCACTATGATTTACTTCTGCCTGTGATGTTTGAGGTTTTGAGAAAGAACTAGAGTTGTGAATGGGACTTGACAAGTTAGAAAACTGTCATCCAGAAAAAAAGAATAACTCATAAATTATGAACTAGAAGGGGGATCATGGCCAGTAGTACCTCTGGATTTACTTTGTGTACCATTCATTTGACAGGCTAAAAACTTTTACATATTAAATTATGAAATTCTCAAAACCTAACACACAATTTCTTATGCTATTCACCAACAAAAGAAAGAAAACTGTCTCTCATGTTCTTCTTTCTTACCTCTGGTGTGTCAGCCTTCTTCTTCCTGTTCTTATTTTCTTTCTGTACATTTTTTTTCTCCTAAAGCATGTATGGAGATTGTGGAGAAAATGACAATTTCTTTTAAATAGGAAAATGCCAATGTCTTTTTTAAAGGATTTCCCTTTCTTCCCTCATATGTTTCTCCTCTCCCTGTTTCTACTTCTACTTTTCCTTGCAGGCATTCTTACAGTAATCTCCCACAAGAAATTTAAGCCAGAGCACAGGTGGTCATAGTGCATTAAAAAAAAAAGGTGCATCAATAATCCATAATACTCAGTGGATCATTTTCTTACCACTAATCAGTGTAACATCACAAATGTTTCACAGTACTGTTTTGTATAAAAGACTCTGTGCAGAATCCACGCTTTATGTCATAGTGAGAAATGAATGTCTATCAACACACCCATTTACAGGAATTATACTTCCTGGACATTGAGTATGCATCAACTCAGACTGTCCTATCAAAGGATGACAAATAAATAAGAGGTCCACCTTCCTTCTTAGAAGCAGTTTATATTCAGCAGCATAGGAATGGTGGGCACAAGCCTTAAAGGCTCCTTACATGGAACAGCAGTGTTCTGATGGAAGGAGATATGTTTGTTGGACTGAGTACCAAACAGAAAGAAGTTGCAGAAGAAAATATTCCAAAGTTCTGTAGCAGGGTTTCCTGGGAGTTTGGTATGACACATATCTCAGATGCTAATAAGACTAGTGAAGCTGTTCCTAATACCTATACTATGAGCATCTCATTTATTAAGGTCCTTATACATTCAGATTATCTATAAATCTAGAAATGTATATGTATGACTTATATTCACGGCAAGCCAGAAAATGCTTGCTGAAGTCAAAAAAAAAAAAAAAAAAAAAAAAAAAAAAAAAAAAAAAAAAAAAAACTGAGAAGGACTCAAGTTGATTCTGGGCAATCTGTCATTCAGAGGAAAATCCAGCAATACTCAAAGAGTTACACTATTGAGCAATGCTCAATTTATAACACGTGACAAACAAATAAATGATATAGATATCCCAACAGGGAATAACCACATATAGGGTAATGCACCCAGTAGAAACAGGTACATAAATGGGTATGATGAAGGAATTACCAGATCATAGCAGTTGAATAGATATTGAGAGTGTGTTTCATATGCTTAGAAATTAAACATCTGACTAAAAGGAGGAAGAAACATATAAAAAATAAAGATGAAAATGGAGTTTCTAGAGATGAACAAATACAGTACCTGAAATAAAATATATGATGGGGTTAAAACAGAGTAGATACAACAAAAAATTAAGCAATTTGCTGATACAGTGATTATAATATTTTCAAATCAAGCATATAGATGAACAAAATAAAAATGGCAAAAACAAATGTCTTTTAGGGGATGCAGAACCATAAAAACCTAAAAAGGAGTAGGAGAATAGTCCTGTTTTGGCACAAGCCTCCTAATGACTGGTTCTGTGTTCAGCACATCTGTCTCTCTGTCTCTCTGTCTCTTCCTCCATCTCTTTGAGATAAGGGCTACAGTAAGTCTCTGAATTTTTGTGGGTAAAGGGCACATTCCATTATTTAAAGTGAAATTATGTCTTAATCTCAGAATACAGCAACCAGACTCAGTAGAATCATCATATTTAATGTTAGTCTTGCTTACTTAGTGTGACTTTATCTTTCAAAAAGAAGATTAAAGAATAAGTTTTTAGAAGTTCAAGATAGAACTGGTCATTAAGGGAAGAACGTATTAATTAATCAGAATTAATTAATAAATCAGCAATTAAGCATCTTTATTCTCTTACTTGATGGGCCATTTCTATGGCTCCTGCCATTCAGAGTGGGTCAGAATGGAGATGTAGTCTGGCTCTGATGAGGACAGCATCACAGATGGAATGTCCCAGGGACATCATTTTAAAACACTAATCTAGGGATTTCCCTAGCACCAGGTTTCTTCCTAACCCCATACTGCTCACTCTTTCAAGATATCTCTTTCACTGCTCTCCCAGGAACCCACAAGGATGTCCCCAACTTAGACTCCTAGCAATGGTGGAGAGGGTGCCAGAACTAGCCTCCCCCTTACTCAGATTGATGACTATCCTAATTGTCATCATAGAACCTACATCCAGTGACTGATGAAAGCAGATGTAGAGAGACCCACAGCCAAGCACTTAGCCAATCTGGAGTTCAGCTGAAGAGAGGGAGAAGGGACTATAGTAACAAAGGAGGTGTCAAGATCATGATGGGATCCGGGTGGTGGTGGCACACGCCTTTAATCCCAGCACTTGGGAGGCAGAAGGAGGCAGATCTTTGTGAGCTTTAGGCCAGCTTGGTCTACAGAGTGAGATCCAGGAAAGGCACAAAGGTACACAGAGAAACTCGTCTCGAAAAAACAAAAAAAAAAAAAAAAAAAAAAAAGATTATGAAGGGAAAAAATATTGAGACAGACGACCTGAGCTAGTGTGAGCTCAAGGACTCTGGACTGACAGCTGAGGATCCTTTATGAGATTGAACTAGGCCCTCTGAATGTGGGTAACAGCTGTGTGGCTTGATCTGTTTGTGGGTTCCCCAGCAATGGGACCAGCACTTATCCCAGGTTCATGAACTGGCTTTTTGGAGCCCATCCCCTGTGATGGGATATCTTGTTCAGCCTTGATGCAGGGGAAGGGGCTAGGCCCTGCCTCAACTTAGTATGCTAGACTTTGTTGACTACCCAAGGGAGGCCTTAACCCCTCTGAAGAGTGAATGGGGGTGTGGGATGGGGGGAAAGTGGAAAAGAGGGAGAAGAGGAGAGAGGGGGAATGGGTTGGTATGCAAAATGAAAAAAAAATGTAAATTAAAGAATCAGTAATCTGAATCCACAGACAGAAAGGATATAATGACACCCCGGACAGAAAGCTTGGAGAAAAGGCCCTGGGGAAGGCTGTTCTGCAGACCCTCATAACACACACCAGGTGACCCAGATTGCTTGATGGAGAGATTTCACACAGGGACATAACCAGAGGAAGCCTGCGAAAGAAGTGTGCAACAAAGACACTACAAAATTTTACTATCACAAATGTAATGTGAATTTATGGATTTAAATCTCAGTTATCAGTAATCTATCTTGAAAGACTTTTAGACTCCACAGGAACCTCTAAAGTATAGACAAACATCACCCTAGAGTTACTTGAGATTAGTGAGAAAGGGTTTCTTTGTGTATAGTGGATCTGGTGGCCACATAAATGGAACTCTGAAGCCTTTTGTATAGTGTGTGAAAAGCACCATCCATTATATTCGCAGAGCAGAATGATTGGGAAAAGTGGCATTGGCAGCATGATTTAAAGAGCTTGAAATTCATGGGACCAGTTACAGCAGTCATGGAAGCTCCATTAACATCCCCATTTAGAAAAACAAACAAACAAACAAAAAAACTCGTGCAAACTGTGAGCAAGTGTTGTGCTAACAGGAAAGAAAAAAAAAAGAGTATGTGAAGAGACAGACAATCAAAGAAACAGTCATCCGTCCTTAGGGTCATGCACATGTCATCCATTTCAGAGTTCTTCAGTGTTAAATATGAAGTGTGAAGTGTCATGAAATCCTAGATTTCTTTGCTTTCATAAAACATTCCTGAAACTGGTTTCTACCCAGTTTATATCTGCATGCCATCTGATAGCAGGTGGTACTTAGAAAACATGTCTTACACATGGACAGTTTAATGTGTGGGTTTCATTTTGTAGACCACGCTGGCCTCAAACTCACAGAGATCTACCTGCCTTTTCCTCTCAAGTGCTGGGATTAAAGGCATGTACCACCACCGCCCTGCACTGAAGCAATAATTTTTGCGGCAACACAGTTTTCTTTATATTTTTTCCTCAAACTTCCTCAGAGTAGTAATTATCAGATTCATCTGCTGGACAAAGTCTATAATTTTTTGTTACTTTGGGAAGAGTAGGAAAGAATCATGTTCTTAGGGAATTTTCATTCTTTTCTCCTTCAAAGAAGAATGTAATTCTATTTTTTTTAAAATTCAAATGTTAAACTCAAAAGCAGGTAATGCTCCAGAGAGAGGTGTCTGCAGTTGTCCAAATACTCTAAAGTGTCTAGGTCAGAAAATTATTCTGAATCAGATCACTCGAGGCATCTGATTCTATCTAACCATTTTATCCTCCTTAATTGCTACTATATATAACTCACCACATCATTAGCTATAAAATTATGGATGGACCTGTTCGCCAGGCTGTATCAATCAACCAGAGTGTCCAATACAAATGTCTCAGATTGGTTTAAAATCAGTATGAGAAAGTAAATGCTTTCCCATGGGCTGCTTCATTCTGTTTTAAAAATATACCAATATAATAATTGTGACTCATTTGCCACTCCCACAAAATAAAGGACCCACCACCAAACACCACAAGACTCCTGTGGCTAGGTTTCTAATAGTGAAGTAAATATTCTCCGTTGCAGCAGGTTTGGTTCCACACTTCTATTCCTCAGCTTTGGTGCTTCAGCGTTTGTTGCAGCTTTGAATCCTCTAGGAGGAGAGACAAAGTGATACTCATGTGGTTACAATTCAGATGACTACACATGAGACCTCTATGGTGCCAGCGATTGTCCTGACTGTTGAGGAATCAGAACACGGACCTGGCCAATGATGATTTCATGAACATCATGGTGCACTGAAGAATATATGAACAGAAGTTAATAGTTACAAGGTATTATATGGATTATGTTCAAAATTCTTTTGGAGTTAGAGCATGTAGCTTATTATCCTAATTTGATTTCCTGTTGCTGTGATAAAACCCTGACCAAAGACAACTAGGGGAGGCAACCTTTTATTTTGTTTACAGGTACTTGTATAACCCGGTACCACTTGCTCAGGGGGGCCTCCTTCCACAGTGGGTTGGGCCCTCCCATATCAAACATTAATCAAGAAATGCACCATAGGCTTACTTACAGATGGATATGATTTTTCTCAAATGCTGTCCCCCTTTTCTCAGTTGACACTAACTATAAATGCTTTCCTATGAATAAATACATTTGTTTGAGTAGTGAAGGTTAAGTTTTGGTTTTATAGATGTAGAAAGCTAAAAAAAAAATGTACTTTTAAGGGAAATCCTATACAAGGATATATTTGCTGACAATATGTGAAGATTTAAAAATAATGGATATAAAACCAGGCAGTGGTGGCACATACCTTTAATCCAAGCACTAGGAGGCAGAGGCAGGTAGTCTGAGTTCAAAGCCAGTCTAGTCTACAGAGAGAGTTCCAAGACAGCCAGAGACCCTGTCTCAAAAACAAAAACAAAAATAAATAAATAAATAAAGAGGTAAATAATAATAAAAGTAATAACAACAATAATAATAATGGATATACTTTTAAGTTAATATATTGTATGTTTGAAGAGGATTAGTCTGCAAAATACTGATCATAGGCCACATACACCTTTGGCCTATTTGATAGCATGAGTTAAGAATAGTTTAAGGGTTGTAAAATACATGAGTTAATGTACTGAATGAATGGAAAAGACCAAAAGAAAGGCTCCCAAATCAATTATTTGTTTAATATTTAATGTTTACAGAAAAAAATTGAGCTCTTGGTATAGAATATAGTTTGATAGGTACATCAAAATGATAGATAATAAGGCCAGAGAAACTTTTACATCATTGTATGTACAACTGATTGTGGTGACACACACCTATAATTTTCTCAATGAGAGAGGGGATCAGGTAATTTTTAACTTGCCTGGGACTGTGTGTGGATTTTTCTCCAACTTGGGCAGTTGCAGCAAGATCCTATCTGAAAAAATGTTTTAAAATATCAGAGTTAAACTTGAGCCTGAAGTTCCTTTATGCTTTATGTGGCAGCTTCATAAGTCTATTAGGCTAATATGAAATAAGATATCCTTAGGTTTTCTTAGGCTATTTCAATCATAGATTTTTACTTAGGATCAGTTATAAGCAATTATTCTGGTGAAGATTTGGAAGGGGAAGTGAAACATCTAGTATTTTCTAGGATACACAGGAAATGTTAAATCTGATGCCTCCCCTTCTCACTGTGAAACAATGATGTAATTTTACATAGGGTGTGGTTGCTCAGTGCTTGTGTGTGTGTGTGTGTGTGTGTGTGTGTGTGTGTGTGAAGGGATTCTATGTATTTGGTAACTCCTTAATCAATAAAATTCCTAAATGTAGTTTATATTCATATTTTGTCCATTTGGGGCCACTCTGAGTAGATTTGGAAAAATGAGAGGGTTACAGAGAAGGGGACTTTATCTTTGAAAGAAGTGTTGGTGCACGAAGGGACAGAGACATGTTTACATTTATATAGAAAGGAAAACCTTGTGTATTTCACACTTGTGTTTGTGAACTTAAGAGTAAAAACATAAAAAAAAAATAAACATGATTCCCTACTGCTGTGTGTTGAATGCCTCCTCTGAAATCCCCGTATTGCCAATGTGATCCTATCCAGAGGTGAGATGTGAAATCCCAGTGTTGATAATGCGATCATATCCAAAGATGAGATATTTAAAAAGAGATTTGGCTGTTATGCCTCTGCCTCATGTGTTCTCATTATGAGATGAATAGCCCCTAATTAGAATCTGGAGTTCAGGCAGCAATAGATGATCTTGTCCTACCACTTAAGTCACATGAGGATGCATATACCTTCTTTCTACAGCAATGATTCTCAACCTTTCTAATATTGTAACCCTTTAATATAGGTCATGTTATAGTGACCACCAATGATAAAATTATTTCATTGTTACTTCATAACTGCAAATTTGATACTGTTATAAATCACAATGTAAATATCTGAAATGCAGGCTGTCTGATGTGACTCCCATGAAAGGGTTGTTTGGCTCCCAAAGAGGTTGCAACCCACAGGTTGAGAACCAATGCCCTAGAAGCTGCAGTGTCAAAGCAAACCAGCTCTCATCAGACAATTCAGCCTACTAACATGTTGCTTGTGGAATTTTCAGTCTCTAAAACTAGGAGGAAATACATTCCAATTCTTTGTAAATTAGCCAGTCTAGGGTACTTTGTTATCACAACATATAACATTTCTGATAGGAGAGAAATTTTGGATCATGTTGCTCCTATGAAAACTTACCAAAATTTCTTGAAATAATGAAGATATTACTTCTTCATACACACAGCTAAGAATGTTTCAAGTGATCTATGGTGACAGGTGCAGGCTGACAAAAATGAGTTATTTTCTGTAGTGTGATGTGTAAATTTGATGCAATCTGAGTAGAGAAGTCTACTGGAGAGGGATATCAATATATGTCATTATACAGCTTTCACTTAATTCTTTCAAGAAAGATGTGATAAAAAATGATTGTACATTTAAAAAGAAACCAAGAGTTAGTTATTATGCTAATGAATAAACTTCTAACCCATATGGATCCTATTCAAACCAAATACTATGTAACGGTCCATTAGAAGACACAAGAATAAATGACAGTCAGTGAGGATACAGAATCATAATGTAAAAGCTACCTCGTGTTATCTGTACTCACTTTTAGAGACGTTCATTTAGACTTCCTTTCAGTAAAGAAATGTATAGTGGGCTTTACTGTGATTTTCCCCTCTGAGTCTCTGGTGAGTCATTAAAGACAGATTTTGCACTGCCAAGATCTTACTTTATATTTTACTTAATTACTTAATTCACTTTCAGTCACCGG
This sequence comes from Peromyscus leucopus, assembly GCF_004664715.2. Taxonomy (NCBI): domain Eukaryota; kingdom Metazoa; phylum Chordata; class Mammalia; order Rodentia; family Cricetidae; genus Peromyscus; species Peromyscus leucopus. The sequence goes on along the minus strand of NC_051068.1, from coordinate 88,597,642 downwards.
ATATCAACTCATTATCTTTGAGGATTGCCGCCTGTCCTCTGCATAGTTGGAAAGAGATCCACTCTTGAATTCCTTTATTGCTTTAATCTACATTTCTTTAATGGCACATTGCAATTAACTCTAGAATTTTAATTATTCTTGGTTATGTTTTGAATTCATTAAACTATCACATATTTAAGGAAAAGATACCATTTGCACGTATGTAGTCATGCACTAGTTTGTTAATGCATGCCATATTCTCTAGGACAGAAAAGTATTGGTCAAATAAATCTTACAGTAATTTATATATTATACTTTCTTCTGTGAATTCTTATCCTACCTTTCTGCGTATTCATTCTGTGGAATCTCTAAATTCACAAGATCATCAACCCCAAGACATGTATGGTCATGCATCTCTACAAACAGTGTACAGCTAGATAGACTGGTTTTTCTTCCTATAATTTTTCTTCCAACTGCACAGTGTTCCCTTGGAAATCATTGGGAACCTGGAATATAGATGAATTTAGTGAAGAAAACTGTAAACCTCCAATGACCTATTATATAAGCAATGGGATTGAGTTTTTGCTATTCTCCTCATATAAATAAATTGAATGCTACTAACCCTATGAAGATTCTCCTCTTTATGAATATGATCAATAGTTCATTAAGGTTTTATCTTTTATTAAAATGCAGAGTCTATGGTCTAAAGTAGGAAGTATGAGGTATTCTTTTTCCTTTTGATGAATCAACATGGTTATCTGACTAAGGACCTGGTAGGCATAAAGTTCTTATGGTGATTCAGTCCTACTTTTGTCAGGGTAAGGTGCCTTTTGAAGATGTTAATTTAATTCATATTTCCTAGAGTTTCAGACTTCAATTGACATGTTTGTCTTGGAAATAATTATAAGTGTTTTTTACATCCAAAACAAAAGAGGTCACTAACTCCATATTTCCCAGTTCCATTCTGTTTTTATCAGTCTGTGGTTATAGAAAAGATATGTAAGGAGCTGTGATTCAAGCTGAGTTTCAGACTGACACCTGCTGCAACTCCCCACGCTTGTTTCCTTTAATCATAGGATCATAAAATCAGAAAGGAAAACATCTAGCTTGGGGATGTGTTTTTTAAACACCAGCTCTTTCCCTTATGATTTGCTTTAACTCCTTCACTTAACCTCTTTCAATTTCATTTTATTCACTGGATAATGGTGGCAATAATATTATTGTAGGAATGGTTTTGAAATAGCAAACAGTGTTTTTTTTCTCATTTAAATTAGGGATTTGTTCATGTCCATTATTTTGAAATTGACATTAATTTTATGACCTAATTGTATCATGAGTATATTCAAAAACACAAACTGTGTCCATTAGTTGAGTGCTTCCTAAGTCCTCTGTCATTACCATCTTGGATATCTTTTATGCTAACTTAGTGAGACAGACTCAGATAATTTTCTTTATTTTAGCTCTTTACTTTCCTATAGTTAATTTTGCCAATAAAGGAAATCATATCAGGGTGTATTTCTCCACATCTCCTTTCTAAATCCTCCATTCATTTTCCTCAGAGTTTCACTGTGTTTCCCAGGTTGTTCTTTAAGTTCTGAGTTCACAATCATCCTGTTTTAGTCTCCACAGTAGCTAGTATTATGAGTACCTCTCACCACATTTGACAAATTATTACATTTTATTTCCTTAACATCATATCCAAAGTTGTGCATAATTTGATAGCTTTTTATATCAGTGACCTCCCCAATCATCTTGTGTAAAATTTGCTTTTACTTATCTTGTCTAAGCGTGCCCCTTTCCTGCTGTATATTTTTGCTTACAGCCATCAAAACCTACCATATTGTCCCTTTTACATATTTGCCGTTTATCTTTTCTTAGTATCCACAGCTTTCTACCTACCATTTTAGATTTGCTCAATGCTTGTTTGTTTTGTTTTTAACATTCATTTATTTTACATCCTGGCTGCAGTTTCCTCTCCTTCTCTCAGCCCCATATGCCTCCCTGTTCCTACCTCCCAATCCACTCATTTACAGCTTCTGTTTAAGAAAGGGCAGATCTACCATGAGCATCAACAAAACATGTCAGATCAAATTACAGTAAGACTAAGCACCTCCCCATGTATTAAGGCAGGGCAAGGTGACTCAGTATGAGGAGTAGGGTCCCAAAAAGCATTTCCTACAGTGCTGCTTTCTTCATGGGTATTAAATGACTTCTTGAAAACAAAAACATTTAAAAGAGAACAATCTTCTTTATACCATGCTCCCCTTTTTATTTTTAATCTGAGATGGGATTTTGTAAATACTTGAAGTGAGTCTTCCCACATCAGTTGATATAACCAGGACAATTCTTCAGTTGAGGTTATTACCTCAGTTGATTCTAATTCATGGCAAGTTGACATTAATACCAACTATCATAGCAATGAACTGTCATATTTCTAATACAATTTAACACTGCTAAAGATAAAATTATTTTAACTACTGTAAATAAATTTATAAATACATTTAAAAAGCCATAACATGTACATAGTCAAAATTCCTTACATACACACACACACACACACACACACACATGCATATATATATATATTAGATGACATATAGTAACTTTATTAACTATTGGAATTTGCTGTAGAAAAAAACAATTATGTTAGAAAAACTAATCTTGTAAGACTATAAAATTATGTAAATGAGAAAATTGATTAGAAAATACATTTTCCTGTTCACAGAAAATATTTTGAGAATCATTTGATAGCAGACAACTGAAATTATATATGTGTACATATACATATATAAATATATGACATGCATGACAATGACTATGGAACACAATATTACTTATATAATGAATCACATTTTAACAATGTTGATTTATGATGTATACTCATACAAATTTTTCCACTTTGTTCTCATAACATTTGAGAATTTAGTATTACTCATCACTAACTGTAAGAAACTAATAGTCAGTATGTAAAAGTCTTCTTAGTTGGAGACTCTTTAAAATAGGATGAGTAGTTTTTTTTTCCCAGCTTTTGATGAAGTTGTCATACTTCATACATAATTCTCATTTAATACTGTGACTGAAAGATGAATCTAACATCTGATTTCTTGATTATCCAAAGGGATATTGAAAATTAACTACATGCTCTGGGCTGAACTGTAGACTCAGGAAAAGGTAACTTGAATGCTTTTACTTGGGTAATGAATGACAGCTGTGTGAAGCTTTTTCTTTTTAAATTTCAATGCTTCCATACCTCTGCTGGCCTACAAAGTTTGTATTTTTTTTCCTGTAAGCCAATTTCTCATACACAATAATAAATATAGTTAATATATTTATGTGATCGCGAGTCTTGGATCATAAGAACATGCTGCTGTGTGCGGCCTTTATATGCGTGCTCAGAATCCAAACTCAAGTCCTTAAGGTTACACAGTAAGCACTTAGCCAATAGAGACATCTCCCTAGACTCCACGGCCTACTTGAGACATAATTTGTAAAGAAGTGTGCAACTGTGACAAATTTCATTTCGTTCTTTGACTTTACTAGTACTGTTTCAGGTTTAACTGAATTCAGTTGAGAGTTGGCTCCTGTTTGAACTTACCTGTGATTGTTACATTATGACCATGCCTGTTCATGTAGAAGAACTGTGATGATTATTTAAAACATTGTTATATTTTTAAGAATAGATTTTTATGCAATATTGCTGTGGGATGGTCTGTATGTCAAATCTGTTGCTCTGATTGGTCAATAAATAAAACACTGATTGGCCAGTGGCCAGGCAGGAAGTAGGTGGGAAAAGGAGAGAGAAGAATTCTGGGAAACAGAAGGCTGAGGGGAGAGACACAGCCAGCTGCCGCCATGACCAGAAGCATGTGAAGACGCCGATAAGCCACCAACCACGTGGCAAGGTATAGATTTATGGAAATGGATTAATTTAAGCTATAAGAAGAGTTAGCAAGAAGCCTGCCACGGCCATACAGTCTGTAAGCAATATAAGTCTCTGTGTTTACTTGGCCGGGTCTGAGCAACTGTGGGACTGGTGGGTGACAAAGATTTGTCCTGACTGTGGGCCAGGCAGGAAAACTCTAGCTACACAATATATTATAATTATGGTGTCTCCAGCCTCCACTTCTCCCAGAACTTCCACACCTCCATAGACACTCAAATATGATTTCTTTATTTCTTTAGAAAACAAACAGGCATCTAAAATACTCTTCCTCTTCTTCCTCCTACTAAACTAATATAAAATAAAAACAAATGTACCACAATAGGGCAAAACAAACAAACAGAAAAAAAGCCAAAGAAAAAGCACAAGAAACTCACATAGAAGCAGGGACACACACAATTGCACACAGAGAAATCCCAACAAAACACAAAAGCGGAAGCCATAATATATAAACAAAAGACTTGTCTGGAAAAAGAACACCCAGGCAAAGCACGGAGAAACAAAGTCTCCCAAATTACCATTTGTTTTGGCTCTCTACTGCTAGGAGTGGGGCCTGTCATTAAGCATGTTTTGTGTACCTGGTGAGACTCCGTTGGAGAAAACTAAGTTTTCTTTTATGAGTGGTTATCAATTAAAGATAGCTTCTGGGTTAGGTAGGGATGGGGGCTTGTGTCCACTTCATCTCTCAGTGCTAGGACCCCATGTGGCTTAGACCTGTGCAGACTCTGTGCATGCTGCCAGAGTCTCTGTCAGTCCTGTGTTTAGAAAGCCTGATTTCTTTAATCCACTCTAGCTCTTTCTGCGATAAAATCTTTCTGCCTCTTCTATGCAGGATACTCTGAATGATTTATTAGAGACATCCCATTTAAGACAGTTTCCCAAGGTCTTTTATAATCTGAACATTGTGGGTCTCGGTATTTATTCCCATACCACAGGAGGAAGCCTGTTGATAGCTGAGGAAGACACTGATCTGTATAGCAGAAGAGCCATAAAAGTCATTGTGTTGCTGTGTTCCATTAGCAGAGAAGCAGTTTTGATTTTTCTCAAGGTTTATGGTCTGGTCTCAGGTTCTTAGCAACCTGAGCAATGTTGAACATTGGTTCCATCTCTTGAAGCAGGCCTTAACTCAAAGCAGATAGTCATTGGTTACTCCCACAATACTGTGCCACTACTGTATCAGTGTATCTTGCAGGCAGTTCACAATTTTAGCTCAGAGCAGTTTGTATGTGGGTTGGTGTTTACCATTATCCTCTAGTAGTGTGTAGAGTACCTTGCAACACCTTGAACGATCATCAGTGATGGTGATGGCTTTAGGTAGGCACTAGCTGGACATCTTCATGTTTAATGAGTTAAGTGGGTGTTGTTTTCAGCAATGAACCTTACCAGCAGTTTGTGGGTGGCAACCAACAGCCTTGGAAACAGCTTGAGTTATTTGGGAGTTTCCTTGGTAACCCTTTAGCATAACTCAATTAGGTGTGGCTCATTCCTGGCAATGATGGTTTCATTTGCTGGCAAGAGATGCCAAGCTGGGGTTGTGTCTACCCTGGCATTTGGTGATTCCATTTACATTTACATTTCTTTCATATATATATATACATATATATGTGTATATATATAATTTACATTTCTTTCATATATATAATTTACATTTCTTTCATATATATATATATATATATATATATATATATATATATATAAGTGTCTACCATAACAGGCTTTTCATATAGTCCCTCAAATGGGGTTTAGGTTGAGCTGTCCCATCCCATATTCCCTCCCATTCCCCTTTCCCCTTCTTCCCTTCTCCTTCTCATTTAATATTCTTGTTCCAGTCCTGCTCAGTCTCTCCATAATTATACAATCAATTTCCATTTCCTAGATAGATCCCCTGTCCAGTCCTGTACTCTAAAACTAACATCTGTGGTTATATAGACTGCAGGCTGGTTATCAAACACTTAACCCACACATAAATAGATATGCACCATATTTGTCGTTTTGATTCTGGGTTATGCCACTCAGAATGACTTTTTTCCAGGTCAGTCTATTTACCTGAAATTTCAAAATTTCACTTTTTTGACAGCTGAATAATATTCAGTTGTATAAATGTACCATGTTATCATATTTATTGTTATTTGTTTTATTGATCTTGGCTATTTGAGAAAATCTCTAAATAGTTTTAGTTTGCAATATCCTAATGACTAAAAATTGTTGAGCATTTCCTTTCCTTAAGTGCTGTTTAGTCATTTGTGTTTCATCTTTTGAGAATTTTCTGCTTAGATCTGACCACCCTCCATTTTTAATTGGGTTATTTCTTTTTGATGTCCTTTTTGAGTTATTTATATATTCTAGATATTGGTGCTTGATTAGATGTGTTGTTGGTAGAAATCTTTTACTATCCTGTAGTCTGTTACCTTGTCAGAATGCTGGTGTCCTTTGCCATATGGATGCTTTTCATAGTCACTTTTAACCTATGATGTTTTAGAGATACTAAAACCCCTCTTAATTAATATTTTGATAATAGATATTAAATATCTATAATTTATTACAAATAATAGTTGTAATTGTTTCTTTTCTTACTTAAACTGGACCTCCACTAATTAAATAGATTTGGCCAAAGCTTATAATAGGCAAATGTGGCATCAAGGATATCTTAATGTTTTATCTAAAGGTTATAAGAAATGCCAACCAAAGCATTCTTGGGAGAGCAGAACTGAAGGAAAGCTCATAGAGTTTATAGCTAAAGCAGACATTGGCCATGGGCTGAATGTGTGAGAACTTCAAAGATCGTGTTGATATCAACTTGAATAACAATGTCAGAAAAAGAGACACTTTCAGCTTTAACTTGTTTTTTTTTTTAAAAAAAAACCTCTATCATACTCTGTCATAGTGTAATGAAAATATGAACATTTCAAGCATCTGGGAACCTTTAATAAGGGCAGTACTTTACAACACTATATACATTTTTAAAGATGAGTATTTATTCACTTTACAAAGAAATGGTATTAAATTTCCATAAACAGCTCCATTTATAGACAAATAACAACTGTACATTGTGCCAGCATGCCCAAGGTGCTCTTCCTGCTCCTGCTTTGCAGTCTGCTCTGCCTCTGATGGGGTAGCCTAAAGAGCTATTTACTGGTTTCTTGACATTTTCTTTAACTATTCCAATCTACTGCAGTGAGACATACTGATATTCTGCTCTCCATAGTAGTGATCATTTTCTATTCTATATTCAAAATCACACTCAAAAAATTTGGAGCAGACAAGGCAACGGCTATAATGTCTCTATTAGTTCACCTTTATTTTTTAGCCAGAATCAGAAAGTGTCTGTCCATACTTTAGAATTAAGCAACCTACTCATGAAACCCCATTAAAGAGGTGTTTTATCTCTTTACCTCGTTATTATTTGCCATCATTTTTCTTGTTTTATTTCATGATAGGAATCCAATACTTAGTACAAAATATTCACAAACTACAGAAAACATGAAAAAGCTTTCTGCTAGCATATCAAGTGGAAAAAAAGATTTTGCCTAGGAATAGCAATAAACTTTGCTACAGAGCATTTCAGAAAGTTGTCTTCATGGCTATCGGGACACCAGTTCACAGATGTGTTTCTTGATGATTACAAATCTTAGTCAAAGGTTAACACAAGCGTCTTTCAAATGGCAGCATGGATACTGAAGGAAACAATTTCCGTGTTGTCAGAAGCTCTCTAACCAAATGTCAGTCTCTTCAAGATCTGCTGTCTGATCATCTATGACCTAATGCATTGCAAAAGCAAATTTCTATTGCAGTGAGCATCTGCTTGTCTCAGTCCTATGAGCTGCTGGCAGCTTGCTATTCATATCTCACACTCCTATTGAATTCTTTCTTATATGTCCTTATTTTCATCTGGGAAAGAGTGGGTGTGCCGTGCAGGAATTCTTTTCCCTTTAGATATGGTTATCCTTCAGCCTGAGAAATAGTAGTAAATGTCAGCTTCAAGTGTTGCTCAGTGGTAGAGCTCATGTCTAGCAACGTGCAAAACCCTGAGTTTAATTCTAACATTGCTAAATAAATGTATTGATTGCTTTTCATTTTCTACACCTCCATAAAGTTAAGCTTTGATTTCACTGAAAACTGACCATTTTACAATACACAATGAAACGTATATCTGAAAATTTTCAATCCCTGTGTATAACTATGTATATGAGGGGCATATTTCTCATTATGAATATTTTATTTGATGCATAAAGTGTACATAGTGAGGAAGGATTATTTATTTACTCCAATTTCTTAAATTGAAATTCTCTATAAGTGTATGGAAGTTTCTTTTATGTAAAAACATTTTATTACATAGAAATACACTTTATTTGAATGATTATGATTACAATACAACGAAATTGCACCTGAGCCCATATACATTTCTTTTGTAAGTTAATTAAACACTTGGATAATTATATCCATTTACCTATGAGGTCCACCTTCATTAAAATCTAAGAAAAGATGGCATATTATATATTTTGATTTTGGTGAAGGTAAATAGAGGCAAGGGAGTTGAGAAGTAGGCCATGAAGTGTTGATGTCAAGCCAAATCAATTGTCTGGGTTAATACATGTTCTATTTGGAAACAGTATAGAAATAACAGAACATAAGAGTAGAAGTCTCTGCATTTATATTTCACAGTTGATGTGGAATTTACTACAAACCATAGCATTTCAGAGAAGATACTATGCTCTTAAATCATATAAAATTTTCATTGCATATCTTATTTAATATTTCTTTTGCTCTCAAAACACTATCAGCTTAAAAACAAGAAAAGAAGCCTTTTGCACATTCCTGCCACTGTCAAAATTGAATGTGGTATCTACTAAGGTCTACAATTATGTCCATTCAAAAATAATTCATTTGGTAACTGTCATTGAAAGAAGTGAAATAAGCAAGAAATAATTTTAAAAGAAGCATCTTTTAAGCAATTAAACATATTGGCTGTGGGTGATGCATTTCAGGTAAAAAAAATTAAAATCAGTATAGGGTAGGGGAGACACAGAAGAATGCAACCCTTCCAATCAAAAAGATAAATACCTTGACTATGTTGTTATGTTAATAAACCTATATTTTTCCCAGTTTGCTCTTGGCACATATTAACACAATGGAGGATAACTAAGGAGCAAGAAGTTGAAAAAAAAATCCTGTGTTTTTAAAGACCATGGCTTGGTTGACTTTCTTATGTAGAGTGCCTATATAGAGACTGATTTATCTTGCTCTGGAAGGTTTTGCTTTTAATTCATTATGTCTACTTAATGCTTGAACTACACTAAAAATGAAGATAAGAACAAAAGAAGATAGTTTATTCAAGACATTTTAGAAATAGCTCGCTTTTTAAAATCTCAGTACTTTTTTTTTTTTTTTTTTTTTTGTTTTTCGAGACAGGGTTTCTCTGTGTAGCTTTGCGCCTTTCCTGGACCTCACTTTGTAGCCCAGGCTGGCCTCAAACTCACAGAAATCCGCCTGGCTCTGCCTCCCGAGTGCTGGGATTAAAGGCGTGCGCCACCACCACCTGGCAAATCTCAGTACTTTTTGTCAAAAGGAGTTGAAGATAAATGTAATCAAAATATACAGTTTGAAATACTCGATTAATAAAAGCATTTTTTTAAAAAATACCATTATAAGCCAGACATCAGTGGTGCATGCCTTTAATCCCAGCAGAGGCAGGGGATCTCTGTGAGTTTGAGGCCAGCCTGGTCTACAGAGCGAGATCCAGGACAGGCACCAAAACTACACAGAGAACTCCTGTCTTGAAAAACAAAAACAAAAAACAAACAAACAAGAATACAAATATAGATTAATTTTCTATTTCAATTTTATAGAAATTTAAATTCAATTTTGATTATTATAACCAAAATTAATCTTAATGGAATTTTATTTTGAGAATTTTCCCAATATGTCTAACCCTAGAAGTGGGTGTTGACTATAAATGTTCTACATTCAGTTCACTGAGGCTAGGATTATAATTTATAATTTGTGTTTAAGTCCCATTTACCTTTTAGGTACTGACTTGAATTCTGACAATGATATTAATTATATTCATTATTATGAGAAATTATTTTGTAAAGAAAGGTCAACAACTCTAAGAGTAGAAATATTGATAAATATAAAATTGTTATATATCTACATAAAAAGTACCTATTATAATTTCTCACACATTCAAGAAGAGATATTTCTGGATCATTGGATTTTTGAATTGATTTATGAGTTTATGCCAACTGTTCCCTATATCGTAATGATGTATAACTTCACTTTGCAGATATATGTCATGGCTAGTGCTGGGATGACTGTCTTTGAAATCACATTCAGTGTCAGTTTCTTCATATGGTAATTATGGATTTAAGTATAAAAATGGAAAGAAATGTCTCCATATCTAACAGTATCAAGCTTGTAAATTTATATTTATTGGATAACATTTATTTATATACAAAAAGGACATAACTTATTAATTCTTATTTTCAAGCCAGCAACCCCCCCCCAAAAAAAAAATCCTACTTCCATTGATCAAGGGCACTAATGGTCCTTAAAAATGTCATTTTCAAGAGTGTTGATTCTAAACACCTGCTACTAAAAAGGTGATTTTATCTTGTTCTCTTCATGCAAACTATTTCCACTGTGTGAAGTTTTATCACTTTTAGTTCAAAGGAAAAATATTTCCCTAACATCAAAGGAGTGTGGAATATAAGAGAGTTTTAGGGTCATTTTTTCAGGTCAAATTTTATGTACATATTACATTCATGATTTTACATTAGCAGGCTCATTTTTTACAAAAGAATATTAATCACAGATCTAGTTATGGGGCATCTCCCTCTTGTCACAGAAATGATAGAAATTAATAGATTGAAATCACTATCTTAATAATCATTTATTTTATATCCAAATGATAAAGAGCAGCCAACATACAGCTGTGCTATGTGTGTGTTTTGATACTAATATATATTATATTATTTATATTATTACAGTAATATATATATATAATTATATATAAAGTATATATAATTTACCACACATTTAATTATTTATGTTAAACATACATTCATTTCACATAATTAAATATGCATATACATAGGTATAAATATGTGTACATGTATATATAAATACATACATTAATATCATACTATTTCAAAATATTCAAAACTATTTTGGTATTTAAATTTGGTGTTTATTTCTTACCCCTCTACTAAAGTACTTTAATTAGGAAATGTTGTATAGACTCTCCAGGGAGAGCCATTATTGCTATCTTTAAAGGCACTCACTGAAATGCCCAAGTGGTACACATTGTGGCAGCTGTCCTAAGAGTAAAATAACAGTAATGGCGTGACTCCCTGTCATCAAAAGTCTTTCTCATTAATTCAATTTTCTTTTGTAAAAATCCTCCCACTACTGCTAGACTAATTGACCTTTCTGATTTATGAGCTATTTTTATGTGAGTATTGTCTTAAAAGATAAAACACTTTGACCAATTGCCAGGTAACTCATCCAGTCTCCTTTCATCACCCCGTTAATCCAGCACATTAAATTATTTCTAATTAAGTAATCATATTACCATGAATCTCTTTTTCAAGAAATAAAGAAAAATTATGATATCTTATAAAAGCAAGACAAGAGGAAATGATAAAAAGTGGCAAGCCCTGTGGGAATTGGTTCTATTGAGTTAGGACAGCAAAAAGAAAAAGAAAGAAGTTTGAAATAATATCTTAGTTTAGAAACACATTTTCCAAATGTGGAGATCTTTCTAAGGGCTGGAACATAATTTCACTAGTCTTATCCAGAAACAACTACACAAGAAAGTTGATAGTTTGGCTACTGAGAAAAAGAATAGGATCTAGTTTCTAATTTAAAATGGTCTGTTATTAATCTCTGATTAAAATGTAGAATGGTGCTGGTCAAGTCATACCGACAAAACCTTGTACTTTGATTATCTGCAATCATCAGTATAATTCTGGATGCTGTTAAATTACTACAAATAAAGTTTTAGGATATAAAATAATATAAAATTGTAGTTTTGAAATATTGAAGTATTTTAGGTACAGTATTGAAATTAAAAACAAGGAAAAATGACAATGCACTTCTTTCTAGGATGAAAGGTTTTATTTCACTCACAGCTCCATTTAACAGTTCATCATCAAAAGCAGCTTTGCAGAAACCTAGAGTCAGGAGCTGATGCAGAGACTTTGGAGTGCTTCTTGCTTGCCACGGCTTCTTCAGTGGCTTTCTTATAGAACACAGGAGTACCACAAGCACAGGGATGGCACCAGCCACAATGAACTGGGCTCTCCTCCATGAATTACTAATTGAGAAAATGTGCCACACGTTTGCCCACAACCTGAACGAATGGCGACATTTTCTTAATTGAGGCACTCAGTACAGATCTTAACTCAGGTCTCAATGGTTGAGCAGTGGGAACTATACTTACTGAACCATTCCCAATCATTTTGAATGTTTTGCTTTGCTGTTATTGTCACTAGGTATTGAACACAGAGTAGTCTCCTTCCTAAGCAAATATGCTAGGACCGAACTGTATCCCCAGCCCTGGTTTTATAACTTGGTAAGTACTAGGATCAGGAGACTCTGTTTAAACTTTTTAAAGCTTATAATTAGTTTACATGTATTTTTATTAAGAAAGTTGTAGATTATCGTAATCTCACCTGAGTGCAGTCATGTGTTCTTGTTCTATAGCTCAGCCTTGATAATATTGCTTTATAATATCCTTGAACTAATTTATTATTTCAGATCAATAACATCCCTTTTATTTTTTGTATTAAGTAATATTTTATTCATTTTATATACCAACCATAGATCCCCATCTCTTCTCTCCTCCTGCCCCTCCAGCCCCCCAAGCCCCCCAATTCCCTCCTCCAACAAGGTAAGGCCTCCCATGGGGAGTCAGCAGAGCCTGGTACATTCAGTAGAGGCATGTCCAAGCCCCTCCTTCCTGCATCAATGCTGTGCAAGGTGTCCCACTATAGGTAGTGGACTCCAAAAAGCCAGTTCATGCACCAGGGATGGACACTGATCCTACTGCCAGGGGACGCCTTAAGCAGATCAAGCTACACAACTGTCTCCCTTATGCAGAGGGACTAGTCCAATCCCATGGAGGCTCCACAGCTGTTAGTCAAAAGTTCATGAGTTCCCACAAGTTTGGTTGGTCATCTCTGTAGATTTCCCCATCATGATCTTGATTCCTGTTGCTCATAGAATCCCTCTTCTCTCTCTTCAACCGGACTCTGGGAGCTCGGCCAGGTGCTTGGCTGTGGATCTCTGCATCTGCTTCCATCACTTACTAGATGAAGGCTCCATGATGACAGTTAGGGTATTTACTGATCTGATTATTGGAGTAAGCCAGTTCAGGCATCCTCTCCATTATTGCTAGTAGTCTAAGCTGGGATCATCCTTGTGGATTCCTAGGAACTTCCCTAGCACCCAGTTTCTTCCTATCCTCATGATGTCTCCCTTTATCATGGTATCTCTTTTATTGTTCTCCCAATCCATTCCTGATCCAGCTCAACTATCCTATTCCCTTATGTTCTTATCTCTCATCCTCTACTTTCCATTGCCCCCTATCCTCAGTTTCCTCATGGAGACTTCATCTATTCCCCCTTCTTATGGAAAAACAGAAAATCCAGGATAGCTAAAACAATCCTATACAAAAAAGCAACATCTGGAGGTATCACTATCCCTGACTTCAAGCTCTATTATAGACCTATAGTAATAAAAATAGCTTAGTATTGGCATAAAAACAACATGTGGACCAATGCAATCAAATGAAAACCCTGACATTAATCCATACACCTATGAACACTTGATTTTTGACAAAGAAACCAAAACTGTACAATGGAAAAAAAGAAAGCATCTTCAACAAATGGTGCTGGCATAACTGGATGTCAACATGTAGAAGATTGAAAATAGATCCATTTCTATCACCATGCACAAAAACTCAAGTCCAAGTGGATCAAAGACCTCAACATAAATCCAGTTACACTGAACCTGATAGAAGAGAAAGCAGGAAGAAGTCTTGAGCACATTAGCACAGGAGACCACTTCCTAAATATAACACCAGAAGCACATTCACTGAGACTGACAATGTACTTTTTCCAGTGGTATATGGGGCCCCTGTTTTTTGGAAAAGTGAGAAATTAATGCAAATGTGGCCATGAACATTTAAGAAAGCAAGGAGAGATTATGTGCTAATGGTGGGAGGGAGGAAACGGGAGGGGGGATTATGTTACTATAATTTCAAAAATAATACTAGAAAAGAAATTAATAACAACAGCTTGGGAGAGTAAGCACCAAATCTGCTACATTTTTTTAAAAACAAAATGAGGGGAAATGTCCAACAATCATAGATGCTCCTATAGTTATGACTATAAATATTATCCAAAAGTTAGCAATCAAGCAAACTGGTAACCAGCATGCCTTTGATACAATACAAAAAGAAAGAAAAAGTTACATCAAATTTTGGGGAGTATGGTAGTTAACTCATTTTTTGGGAGGATACTGATCAAATATTCTCTATATGTACACAGTAGAGTTACCTGCTAGCTTTTAAATTTCCATCTGATGTAGATGAACATGAACATATGAATATTCCACAGGTTATAAATATCTGGGAATAATATACATTCATATTTATGTAGAACTCAGAAACCCCATACAACACATTTTCTATTACACATGAATATTCTTGCTTCTTAAATTGCTCGAACCTACTAGAACATCTTAGTTCCCTGCTTAATTAATATCTTGAACACAATATTTTTCATATGCTGAATTTAATTTGACTGAGTCACAATACCAAATTTTAATATGCATACAATATTGAGTGATAAAGCAGAAGTTTAATCCTAAAAGTAAGAACAAATAAATGTAAGGCAAAAGTAGAAAAGGCATTGTAAGACTATGAAACATAGAATATCAAGATGGAAATGACAAATATACCCTCATATAACCCTGTTTTCCAAACAGGCAGATTCCATGTTACTCTTTAGACAAGCAAAGGAAAAGGTTAGGCAGAAGTGAGAACACCAGGAACTTCAGATATCAGAACTTTCAAATTAAATTTCTACAAATTATTTCACTTTCTCATATTTTTCTTTACAACATTTGGAAATTAGTGACGGAATCATCTGTTTGTTGTCAGTGTCAAACACTTAGCCCTGAAAACATTCATACAAGTTACATTATAGAGACATCATATATATGCAATAAAAATTAGTGGAAAAGACTATAAATTTGAAGGAGAGTAGGGGGCTGAATATGAGGCATTTGAGGGAGGGTAAGGGAAGAGAGAAATATTGTATCAAATTATAATCTCAAAATTAAAATATATACTAAAAATGATATTTATCAAAGGACACATTTGCAGGCAAGAACTTTTATAATCCAAAACAGTTTAAAATAGTTATTTGTTGTCCTTAAAAGTGTTGGGCTAGGAGGCAAATTTCAGACAACATGTTGGGTTTTCAATGTTTAACTGTAGAATGAAAATGACACATATTCATAATTTTAATTATATTACATGAAGATTCAATCAATAGCATCAAAATTGAGTATTAGTTGAACATCATGGCATATATCTCTAATCCCAGCCCATTCCACAGTCTCAGTGGGATGATTAAAAATTTGTGACCAGTCTCAGAGAAAACACAGCAAGACATCGTGTAAAGCAAAGAATTACACAATTCATTTTGTCTGACTTCTAACATGTTGTCAAAGTTACTTGACTCTAGTATAGCACAATAAAGGAAAGTCTGGTCTATTCCAAAGGGAGATGACTGGAGTTATAAAACACTACTTAATGTATCAGTCCAAAAGGGTGATAGATAAACAATGCTCACAAGAACAAAAGATGCAGAATTAATTTTGAAATAGGCATTTTCTATTGTTAGGAGAAAACATAAGTTTCATTTCCTGGTTTGCTCTATTATTCCAAAGAGCTGTTCTGAAAATTCCTCCCTAACACTACTTTCAAACAAACCAAAGGCAGTAGAAACCCTAATTATTGGAGCTTCCCATGACCACTTCATTAAAATTCATTTTGCACAAAGCAGAATCATTATCATGCAGAAGACTTGTTTTTTGTACACCATTCAATTAGAGGCAAATCTAGAAAGAAATATGGTCACCACGTTTATTGTCCTAGACATTTGAAACTTTGAAAGAATCATTTACTTGAAAATAACATTCTTTTCACTCTAAAACATTAAACGTGTGTGTGTGTGTGTGTGTGTGTGTGTGTGTGTGTGTGAGAGAGAGAGAGAGAGAGAGAGAGAGAGAGAGAGAGAGATTGATTCTACAACCTTCCCAGTCCATGCATAACATGTATATATATTTTCAGGGTTGATCATTTGGTATTGGTTAACCAATTAATATGCTCTTCCCTGGAGAAGAAGGTCTCCCCTCCTTTCAGGATTCTGTAGTGGCCTGTAGTTCTTTGTTTTATTTTTATTTTTATTTTATTTTATTTTTAAAAATATTTTATTTGTATTTTATGTACATTGATGTTTGCCTACATATATGTCTGTGTGAGGGTGTCGAATCCCCTGGAACAGAAATTACAGACAGTTGTCAGCTGCCATGTAGGAGTTGGGAATTGAACCCAGGTCCTCTGGAAAAGCAGCCAGTACTCTTTATAGCTAGAGTTTTCCTGCCTGGCCCACAGTCAGGACAAATCTGTCACTCGCCAGTCCCACAGCTACTCAGACCCAACCAAGTAAACACAGAGACTTATATTGCTTACAAACTGCATGGCTGTGACAGGCTTCTTGTTAACTGTTCTTATATCTTAAATTAATCCATTTCTATAAATCTATACCTTGCCATGTGGCTCATGGCTTACCAGCATCTTCACATGCTGCTTGTAATGGTGGCGGCTGGCAGTGTCTCCTTCACTCAGCCTTCCACTTCCCAGAATTCTCCTCTCCTTGTCCCACCTACTTCCTGCCTGGTCACTGGCCAATCAGTGTTTTATTTATTGACCAATCAGAGCAATTTGACATACAGACCATGCAGCAACAACTCATAACCTCTGAGCCATCTTTCCAGCCCTTGTTTTTTTTTATTATTATTTTATAATTTAATTTAATTTTACATATCAGCCACAGATTCCCCTGTCCTCCCTCCCTTATTACGGGGTCTTACCCCTGAAAAACAAATAGATAAACAATTAAATAATCATGTATTATCTATCCCTTCTACTTGCTGACCTGTAGATTTTTACCCAGTTGGGGCCTTTTGAAACATTCCTCCATCCAAGATGGCATGTTGACTTTTGTGGTCATTGCAGGTTCTGTACAGGTAGCCATAATTGTTGAGACTTGATGGGATCAACATCAACGTAATTTCCAGAAGAAACTATCTGATAGCAGTTGCTCTGGTCCTTAACCTCTTACAATCTTTTTCACTTCTTTTGTGGTACTCCCTGAGTTGTGTTACGGAAGTCCTATTGGGGCAAGGCACCCACTGTCATTCATTTTCTTCATTTTGAGCAGTTGTGAATCTCCTTACTGGTCTGTAAAATGAAGCTTTTTTGACAGGTGTGAGTGCTGAATTTATCTATGTGAATAAAGATGTGAGGCATATTCAAGTTGTTGGAAGAGTCAAAGAGACCTCCTAAACAACATCAGAGTACTGTTATTGCTCTTGGTTACCCCACAAGACATCATGTAAGACTTTACAGATAAAGAATGCACATGTGGGGCACAGGACTTGGAGAAATTAAGCTGATATTGACCTGGAAGGTTCCTCCCAAAGGACTAGCTCTCATAGTGAAAAAGGGAGAAAAATCATCAACCATCCTACACAACTATAAATCATGAGAACCCCAACAGTGACAGGACTGTTCCTCAAAGTTCAAAAGTAGTCCTTGTATCTTGTGGGCAATCAACAACTGTCTAATGTGATGTAAAGCCCACTGAATTGAATGGAACTCATGCCTGGTACTATAAAGCTAGTGAAGAACCCATGGATAAGAGGTCATAAGCTATGGAGGAGAACAAATTTCTACCATGTAACTGAAGTGAACTAGTTTATACTACCTTCTACATAGTTAATATAGGTTTATATTTTAAAGTAAACATCATATGTGAATAAAATGTAAAATTCAACAATATTCTAATTATTAAAGGCAATTATCATTAAATATAGAAGAAAAGTAACTTACATGTAAATGCATATCACTGTAAAATTCAATCTCTGTATAAAATAATTTAAACACACATGCAAAAATTACCTCGAGATAAATTATTTCATAGTTTAATGTAAAATATAACAATGCTTATAGAATGTTTTGAGCAAATTTAAATCATTTTTATATCTGTTTGTAAAATGAAATATCTAGAACTCTAAAATACATTCTCAAAGTTGTTAATTGTCAAGAATATAGTTTGAGAAACCAAGGTTTTAAATATTCTGCAAGACATTAAATAATAATTTCATGGTTTCATATAACACATGTTTATTAGTCAAGTCTACACTGCTAATGATTTAAAACAAAATGTGCCATGTATGCTAGTCAAATTTTCTACCAGAGAGCAACACTTCCTACTTGAGACAAAATTTTTGAGAGATATTCTGCTATAAATTACGGCTGAAAATTTGGGGAAATACTGGCTTTCTCAGGTTCATATTCTAGAAATACTAAAAACAATCTGAAATGAAAATGAACTAAAAGAAACAGCAGCATGATGCCTAGTACTGGACATTGAGATGGCTATACATAGTTCTGGACAACAGAGAAAGATGAAATATCATTGTAGATCGCCTGCTCACTGAAAGTCTTTTTGAGGAAATAGTTTATTTCAGGCTTAAGTGCAAAGAAGTCCACTTAATCTCTGTTTCACACAGCTTGGTAATAGGCTAGGTGAGTTTGAAGGAAACCAAGGAGACCATTAATACTGAACCACAATGAATAAAGGAAAACTGTGGAAAATGAGCTAAGAGATGTAGACAGGAGCTTAGAACTGTGGCTTCCTTGACCTGACAACTGAACTCTGACTTTCATGCCAAATTCAGCTGGGGAAGGATGTAATCTGATTTGCATTTTCAAAGATTAGCCTGATTGTTGTGCAGTATAAAACACTGGCAAAATAAGAATCAGGAAGAAATTACAGAAACATAAACATGAAATTATGTGGAAATAGTATATAGCACATTAATGAGTAGACAGTTTTTTCAAATGTGGAAGAGAACAAGACTTTAATTGGTTGCATGAAGACCATGGGGAAATAAAGGATTGAATTATGAATCATGGTTCCCAGTAATCTGCTTAGCAGTTGCTTTTAGACATGGGACTATTTACAAAAGCAGGTAATACATTCAAGTAGGACTCAAATACTATTGTTTGTGTTTTGCCTGTTAGGAAATGTATAATTCCTAATGGGCATGATATGGCTGTTCTTTAGACTGGCAGAATTCTATACAAACTCAGAGTTGAAGGACATGGTAACAGCTGGATAAAAATCTAGCAGTCATTAGTACTTAGTACTTTTAAAAAATGTATTTATTTATCTCAATATTAGCAAGCACACCTCGGGCTTTGTATATGCAAGGTAAATATATTATCACTAAGCTACTCTCTATGCCTTCTTTGTGTGACATTTAAAATCATAAAATGAATTGGCTTACCTACAAAATATAGATGAGAAAGAAAAAATAAATAAATAAATCAAAGGAAGAAGCAAGAGGAATTATATTAAGAAGTAAATGAAAGAGCTGCTTCCAACAGAAGGCAGTGATTATGTTTAATTCATTTAAATGATTCTGAGGGGAAGAATAACTGCCTGTCATATTTTGTAATATGTAGTTTATTGATGACATTTTGTAGAGGAGGAAAGCATAGGTACTGTTTTGACAAAAGTGGGTCTTAATAGAGAGGAGATAATTGCCAAAAGCAAAGGAATGATATCTGAGAAACGTATGAGAAAATATCAACGTTCACTACCCATGGAAGAAACACAAGTCAAAACCACATTAAGAAAGTTCTCTGTGAGTTCAAGGCCAGACAAGTTCCAGGACAGCCAATGACAGCTAAGGCTACACAGATAAACCCTGTATCAAAACAACAACAAGAAAACCAAACAAACAAACAAAAGGAAACATAACAGAAGGGATTGTAAAGACAGGTAGAGGGGGCATTGAGCCCTGACCTCCTTCCACACTGTCTGGTCAATGGGGACCCTAGGCTCTACCTCTACAATGATAAATTCTCCTCAGGGACCTAGAACTTGACAGTGGCCAAGATGCACATCACGGAGTGTGTGGATGCAGAGAAGTAAGCTAATGAATTGTATGGACCATCACTTCCTGAAATTTTAGAGTGTTTTAAGGATCCAGCATGGCTCTGGCTTTGAAATTGAGTTCAACTGTACAAATAAGTTAAGCTATGAAAACAACCATGGAAAGCTTCAATCAGCTTGTGCTTAAGAGTGGCAGGAAAGAAGAACATAGGATGACCACTCGGAAGAAGTTGTAAACCCTATCACTGAACTTATGCAACAGATTATAAAGAATGCTACTTGGAGAATCTCTTAAGTTTGTGCCTTTAACAGATCATATGGATACAGAGAAACTGAGCCAAAGAACTGACCGAATTTCTTGAAAAAGTTCTCCAGTTTGAAGTTGAACTGCACAATCATGGAGTTTCCATCTGAGGTGTGAAAATTCAAGTAGCACCTTCCTGTGTTTACCTACAGTAGTGGTTTTCTAGATTCGATGGGGTCTTATCGGGAAGCATGATGTGAGGCTTTACTATGAAGCTGACAAGAACTACATGTTATGAGAACACGTATCAAGAGAGAGCAAAATTTCCAGTTTAAGGCATGCTCCATAATCCCTCTTTACAGAAGCTAATGAAATATCAGTGTTTACCAATAAAGGAAACAGTTTGGGCCAAGGTAGTATTTTCAGAAATAATTGATGCTAACCCTGCCAATTCACAAGAAAATACACCTGCAGAATACAGCATATTCACCATGTGGCTCCATGAATAGAAACATTAGTTTCTGAAGGAAATATTTATTCATTTATAAATTTTTATTTGTTTTTATTTTTACTTTTGTTTTCAGTACATTCTGGCCACACTCCTCTCCTCCCAGCCCCCATCGACCCCCAACTCCCCTTCCCACAGATTCACTTTTCCTCCCTCTCCTTTTAGAAAAAAAAAAAAAAAAAAAAACAAGTTCCCAGTGATATCAACTGAATGCTGCATAACAAAATATAATAAGACTAGGCATAAACCCTCATAGCATGTCTCAGTGAGGCAACCCAGTAGGAGAAAAGTGATTTAAGGATGCATTTTTATTATGAGAATAAATTTCTTTTGTGTGAAAAAATTCCCTTCCATATGTGCAGATTTCGAGTATACTTAAAGTAAAATAAGATTGTTGTAGGCAATTAAACTTTGTCTTCAAATTTCCCTCAACAGTTGTAAACTCTGGAGATATATTTGAAATGCTAAATTATCACAAAGTGTAACCTCCTTAGCAGTGAGGTACATATGTCTCATGAGAGAGATATGCTCTGCATCCATCATGATGCACTGTTTCTACGTTTTTGAGCCTCAATGCCTTGTGACTTCACATGATGATGTACTGTACTGGCATTGTCTTTGGGCTTTCTGATATTTATTTGTACTTCTTGAGAGCTGTTATGTGCCATCTAGAAAATTAATTGTGTAAGATTATTATTATTTATTTGGAATTTCTAGGCAACATCACATTGTTTTCTGATACACACATTTTTCTTTTAAAAAGATACTTCTTTACATTTCTTGGTCCTCAAGAACTGTTAGATTGCTTATTTTGATAATCTAAAGTTAAAGGACTTGCCTTTTTTTAACATAATTATTTTTTTATTTTATAATTTAATTTAATTTTACATATTAGCTATGGATTCCCCTGTCCTCTCTCTTCCCGTCCCCTCTCCCCCAGTCCACCTCTCATTCCCATCTCCTCCAGGGTTTCTTTTGTTTGTTTGTTTGTTTGCTTTAAGAAATAAAAGAGGATGGAAAGACTGAGTGACTTTCTAAGGATTTTATTATTTATTCCAGTGAGGGATACCAAGAAAATGTGTTTTTGTCATTGCTAAATATGCCATATAACATTTTATATTTAGTTGTTCCAGGCTTCTTTTATTTATATAAGGAGAAGGGCTGCGTATTGATAGAATAACTCAATACATGTAATAAATCGAAAAAAAAAAAAAAATAAAATAATAATGGATCCAAAAAGAAGAAAGAAAGAAAAAAAATATCAGCTAGTGTGGATGTAGCCTAAGGAATTCTTATGAAGCATAAGTGGAAAATAAATCAGGCTTTCCACAGTAAAATCAGCATGGGAATTTGTTGGAAAGCTAAACAATGGATCTAACACATGACTCAAATATGCCACCAGGGTATTTATTAGATAATTCTAAGTCAACATTTTGCAGAGATCCTTGCACATCAATGTTTATTGTGCCACAATATTCATAATAGCTAAAACATAGAACTAATCTTGGTGTCCATAAATAGAGGAATGGATGAAAAAATATGTGCCATATGTACACCATATATTTTTCTCAGTCTTAAAGGAGAATAGAGTTATGTGGTTTGCAAAAAAATGGATGTGAGATAATCATGTTAAGCAAATTGTCAGTTTCAGAATGATATATATTGAATATTCCCTTCCATGTATGGCTCCAGGATTTTATATAAATATGTAAAATTATGTTGATTTTGTGTTATGAAATTAGAAATGATATTATCTATAAAATTAGAAGAGAAACTTCCCAGCTGAAACAGGACAACTATTTAAAGATAGGGCAAAGGGTAGTAGATAGAAGGGGACTGTGAG
This sequence comes from Peromyscus leucopus, assembly GCF_004664715.2. Lineage (NCBI taxonomy): Eukaryota > Metazoa > Chordata > Mammalia > Rodentia > Cricetidae > Peromyscus > Peromyscus leucopus. The sequence continues at coordinate 88,574,869 of NC_051068.1, read as the reverse complement.
GAATCCACTTTATTTTCTTATATGAAAATGCCTTTACATAACCCAGCACCAACCATAGCAAATATACACCAATACAAATGATGATTGAAAAAAGAACATGGGGAAGAGAAAGAGGAGGGAGGACAGAGCGAGAGAGATGGTAGGAAGAGGAGGAGGAACAACAAAAGGAGAGAGAGAGAGAGAAAATATAATTTCTACACATCTTCTTTGAACTAAAAAGAAGGTTTCCTCTTTTTTTAATTAAAATTTTTTATTCATCGTACACTACCAATCAAAGATCCCCCTCTTCCCTCCTCCCATGCCTCTAGCCCCCCCCCCTCCCAACCCACCCCCCCATTCCCTCTTACAAGAAGGTAAGGCCTCCCAGGGGAGGTACATTTAGTAGAGAAAAGTCCAAGCCCCTCCCCCTGCCTCAAGGCTGTGCAACATGTCCCATCATAGGTAATATGTTCAAAAAAGCCTGCTCATGCACCAGGAATGGATTCTGATCCTACTACAGGTGGGGGGGGGCTTAAGCAGATCAAGCTATGCAACTGTCTTTTTATGCAGAGGGCCTAGTCCAGTCCAATGAAGGCGCCATAGCTGTTGATTTCATGAGTTCCGACCAGTTTGCTTTGGTCATCTCTGTAGGTTTCCCCATAATGATCTTGTTGCCCTTGCTCATAGCATCCCTCTTCTCATTCTTCCACTGGACTCTTGGAGCTTGGCCTGGTGTTTGGCTGTGGATTTCTGCATCTGCTTCTATCCCTTACTGGAGAAAGGCTGTATGATGACAGGGTATTCACCAATTTGATCACTGGGGTAAGCCAGTTCAGTTCAGGCACCCTCTCCACTATTTGTAGTAGTGTAAGCTGAGGCCATCCTTGGGGATTCCTGGAAACTTCCCTAGCATCCAGTTTCTCTCTATCCCCATGATGTCTCCCTTTATCACAGTATCTCTTTCATTGCTCTCCCACTCCATCCCTGTTCCACCTCGACCACACTGTTCCATTATGTTCTCATGCCCCATCCCCTACCCTCCATTGCTCGCCCTCATCCCCAGTTTACTCATGGAGATCTCATCTATTTCCTGTTCCTAGGGCAATCCATGAATTTCTCTTTGGGTCCTCCTTGTTAGCTAGCTTCTCTGGAACTGTGGGTTGTATCTCGTTATCTTTGTTATACATCTAGTATCCACGTATGAATGAGTACATATCATATTTGTCCTTCTGAGACTGGGTTACCTCACTCAGGATGATATTGTGTAGTTCCATCCATTTGCCTGCAAATTTCATGATGTCATTGTTTTTCTCTGCTGAGTAGTACTCCATTTTGTATATGTACAACATTTTCTTAATCCATTCTTCAGTTGAGGGGCATCTAGGTTGTTTCCATGTTCTGGCTATTATGAATAATGCTACTATGAACATAGTTGAGCATGTGTCCTTGTGGTATGATTGAGCATTTTTTGGTTATATGTCTAAGAGTGGTATGGCTGGGTCTTCAGGTGGATTGATTCCCAATTTTCTGAGAAACCACTATACTGACTTCCAAAGTGGCTGAATAAGTTTGCACTCCCACCAACAGTGGAGGAGTATTTCCCTTGCTCCACATCCTCTCCAACATAGGCTGTCTTCAGTGATTTTGTTCTTAGCCATTCTGGCATATCTGGATGTTAACACAAAGAAGATTGCAAATAGATCCCTATCTATCACCATGCTTGTAACTTAAGTCCAAGTGGATCAAAGACCTCAATATAAAATCAGTTACACTGAACCTGATAGAAGAGGAAGTAGAAAGTAGTCTTGAATGAATTGGCACAGGAGACCATTTCCTAAATATACACCAATAGCACAGACACTGAGAGCAACAATTAATAAATGGGACCTCTTGAAACTGAGAAGTTTCTGTAAGGCAAAGGACACAGTAAATAAGACAGAATGCGAAAAGATTTTCACCAACCCCACATCTGACATAGTGCTGATCTCCAAAATATATAAAGAACTCAAGAAACTAGACATCAAAATAATTAACAACCCAATTAAAAAAATGGGCTAAATAAGTAAACAGAGAATTCTCAAAGGAATAATCTCAAATGGCTGAAAAGCATTTAAGGAATTGCTCAACATCCTTAGTCATCAGGAAATACCATCTTACACCTCTTGGAAGTCTTCCTCTTGAGGGAGGGTGCTACTTGAATCCTTAATAGATCAGTTTCAGTCTCTAAAAAACTATGACATTTCTCCCTTTAAAAACAAAAAACAAAAAATAAAACAAAAAAAAAACTTCAGTCATCTTTTTTTTTTTTTAAAACTGGAAAAAAATTCAATTTGTCCCATTTGATTTTGTTTCCTTCATAGATGTTATAGTTTCTCTGGATAAATTCTGTACTTTTTTTTTCTCTAACCCTATTTTATCTAGTTGCCATTTCCAAACACTCTTTTACTTTTCAAAGATGTGTTTTGTAGCATCAATAGTTAAGAAAAATTGCTTCACCTAAAAGCTTTTAGACATGCTTTTTTTTGTTAAAAGGAGTTTATAAATTTAGAATTCTTTACCTTTATATACATTATATCCTTGAAATTGTCAAATATGTATTTTTAAAGCTTATACTTAGAATTTTTGTAACACACAAACCTATGACTGTACAGTAATTCTTGATTTTCCTGTGTGAACAGTTTGTTAACCCCCTTTGTTTCTTATGTCAAGAGTTGGTCATGAGTTTGGGTTATGTCGCAGGTGCTTGTCTCATGATGTCATCTCCTACGTACATGTTAGATGAAATTTTTCTGCATTTGCTCTTCCATCACCTACATCCATTGTTTTCATTCATTTTATTAATAATGTGCAAAAACATACAAACCAGTGAAGGAGGGGAAGTCTATTTAGGCACTTAATTTCACTTCACCATGGCAGAGAAGTCTGGAGGCAAGATTTTATGTCAGGGCTTCTTCACGTGGTGGCAGAGAGGAAGCAGAGGCAGCTATAGTGGGGCTCTGGGCACTGTAAACCCAAAGTCTCATCCCTCCTGACCTGCTGCACCCAGTCAGGCTCTGTATCCTTAAAGGCTCTACATAACTTCAAGAAGGACCCATGAGCTGAGGGCCTAGAATTCAACCTGGGAGCTTATTCAAGACATAATAAGTGTGCCTTCTGCATTCATGCAGTTACATCAAGTGTATGCAGTGAAATTATTGTTCTCTGAAAACATTACTGCTTCAAATGTTTATTTATTATCCATTGATCCTCTGAGACAATTGTTACAATATGCAAATGCAAGATTTTCCTTCAAAATAAGCATGCAAATAACAAAACCTTGTCTTAGAACAAGGTTGTGCATACCTGTTACAACATATGTAGGCTTCTTTACACAGTTATATCTGCAATCCTAATTAAAAGCAATGTGAAAAAAAATCAGTGCATTTAAGTTGAAAATAGCTTAACGCTTATCCTGAGATCAAGTTTACATTGTTATTTGTATACGTTGTTATTTATGATCTACGGTCTCTGAAATAATTTCATTTATTATGAGAAGATATATTCAGTGGCTAAGAGTTCTTTTTCTGCAAGCATGATGACCTGAGTTCAGCATGGCACTCCCATTCCAAGGGAGTTAGGTGGAGAATTAGGGAGCAGGACATCTGACACCCTCCTTTAGCCTCATATATGCACTTATATATGTATACATGCCATATACACATACACCATAATCAGAAACATACATACACATAGACTCACACATAAAAACAAATACCAAAGGTATTTATAACACATACTGATTGCTATGAGATACATGCTTGATTAATTATTAGTATTATTTACTATAGATTTTCAATATTTTTAAGTATAAAGACAATCTTTGGTTAACCCTCTTATAAAGTCAATGTTAGAACAAACATGTAAAACTACATATTTAAAACTGTTAGAAAATGGAACAATTTTAATTATGGAATGTAATGTATTTTATTTGTGTTGGAAGTCAATACATGAAGACAAACACATACACATATACATGCATGCACTCTACATATGTAAATGTGATTATAGTTAAAATGAAATAAGATGGCTTATTCTTTTTTATTATTTTATTTTATTTTACAATACTATTCAGATCTACATAACAGCCACAGATTCCCTTGTTCTCCCCCTTCCTGCCCCCCTCCCCTTCCCCCAGCCCACCTCCCATTCCCACCTCCTCTAGAGCAAAGCCTCCCCCGAGGACTAAGATCGACCTGATAGACTCAGTCCAGGCAGGTCCAGTCCCCTCCTCCCAAATTGAGCCAAGCATCACTGCATAAGTCCCAGGTTTCAAACAGCTAACTCATGCAATGAGCCCAGGACCTGGTACAACTGCCTAGATGCCTCCCAAACAGATCAAGCCAATCAACTGTCTCACCTATTCAGAGGGCCTGATCCAGTTGGGGGCCCCTCAGCCTTTGGTTCATAGTTCATGTGTTTCCATTCATTTGGTTATTTGTCCCTATGCTTTATCCAACCTTGGTTTCAACAATTCTCTCATATAAACCCTCCTCTTTCTCTCTAATTAGACTTCCGGTGCTCCACCTAGGGCCTAGCCATGGATCTCTGCATCCAGATTCCTCAGTCCTTGGATAGGTTTTCTGGCACAACTATTAGGGTGTTTGGCCATCTCATCACCAGAGTAGGTCAGTCCCGGCTGTCTCTCGACCATTGTCATCAGTCTTTTGTGGGGGTATCTTTGTGGATTTCTATGGGTCTCTTTAGCACTTTGTTTCTTCCTTTTCTCATGTGGTCTTCATTTACCATGGTCTCCTATTCCTTGTTCTCCCTCTCTGTTCTTGATCCAACTGGGATCTCCCGCTCTCTTTCCCTTGATCCTCGCCCTTCAATGCTCCCACTCATGTCCAGGTTGTTCATGTAGATCTTAGGCATTTTCCGTCATTGGGCAATCCTCGTGTCTTTCTTGGGGTCCTGTTTTCCAGGTAGCCTCACTGGTGATGTGAGTAGCAGTCCAGTCATACTTGTTCCACATCTAGTATCCTCCTATGAGTGAGTACATACCATATTTGTCTTTCTGAGTCTGGGTTACCTCACTCAGGATGCTTTTATCTAGATCCATCCATTTGCCTGCAAACCTCATGATGTCATTGTTTTTCTCTGCTGAGTAGTATTCCATTGTGTATATGTGCCACAATTTATTTATCCATTCTTCAGTTGAAGGGCATCTAGGTTTAGTTGTGTTCCAGGTTTTGACGTCTGTGTATACAAACAAATGCTGATGAATGAAACATAGACATGAAAAGAGCAAGTGCTCTACTTGTGCAGTATGAGGCTTGCAGCATTTGTTCTCTTTCATTGGTGTAACCAACCAGATGCCCCCTCCTGTAATACCCCCTCACAAGGAGTAGGCTATATTATAGCTTTATGCTCTTGGATCTTGGGGGAGATTGATTTATTTACCCACATTCTCATACTGATCTAAGAAGAAGAAAGCGCCATATTGATTTCCAAAGTGGTTGTACAAGCTTGCATTCCCACCAGCAGTTGAAGAGAATTCCCCTAGTTCCACATCCTCTCCAGCATAAAGTGTCTTCAGTGTTTTTGATCTTAGCCATTCTGACAGGCATAAGGTGGTATCTCAGAGTTGTTTTGATTTGCATTTCCCTGATGATTAGGGATGTTGAGCAATTCCTTAAATGTCTTTCATCCATTTGAGTTTCCTCTGTTGAGAATTCTCTGTTTAGTTCTATAGTCCATTTCTTAATTGGACTGTTTGTCGTTTTGATGTCTAATTTCTTGTGTTCCTTATATATTCTGGATATCAGTGCTCTGTCAGATGTGGGGTTGGTGAAGATATTTTTACATTCTGTAGGCTGTCGCTTTGCTTTGTTGACCATATCCTTTGCTCTACAAAAGCTTCTCAGTTTCAAGAGGTCCCACTGATAGATTGTTTCTCTCAGGGTCTGTGCTATTGGTGTTATATTTAGGAAATGATCTCCTAAGCCAATGCGTTCAAGATTATTTCCTATTTTCTCTTCTAGCAGGTTCAGAGTAGCTGGATTTATGTTGAGGTCCTTGATCCACTTGGACTTAAGTTTTGTGCACAGTGACAGATATGGGTCTATTTGCAGCCTTGTACACGTTGATATCCAGTTATGCCAGCACCATTTGTTGAAGATGCTTTCTTTTTTCCATTGTACACTTTTGGCTTCTTTGTCAAAAATTATATGTTCATAGGTGTGTGGGTTAATGTCAGGTCTTCAATTCAATTCCATTGGTCCACATGTCTATTTTTTTGCCAATACCAAGCTGTTTTTATTACTGTAGATCTATAGTAGAGCTTGAAGTCAGGGATTGTGATACCTCCAGAGGTTCTTTTATTGTACAGGATTCTTTTGGCTATTCTGGGTTTTTTGTTTTTCCATATGAAGTTGAGTATTATTCTTTCCAGGTCTGTGAAGAATTGTGTTGGTATTTTGATGGGGATTGCATTGAATCTGTAGATTGCTTTTGGGATAATTGCCATTTTTACTATGTTGGTTCTGCCTATCCATGAGCATGGGAGATCTTTCCATTTTCTGACATCTTCTTCAATTTCTTTTTTCAGGGACTTAAAGTTCTTGTCATATAGGTCCTTCACTTGCTTGGTTAGTTTTACCCCAAGGTATTTTATGTCATTTGTGGCTATTGTAAAGGGTGATGTATCTCTGATTTCCTTCTCAGCTTCTTTGTCCATTGTATATAGGAGGACTACTGATTTTTTTTTAGTTGATCTTGTATCCTGCTATGTTGCTGAAGGTGTTTATAAGCTTTATCAGTTCCTGGGTGGAATCTTTGGGGTCACTCAAGTATACTATCATGTCATCTGCAAATAGGGAATGCTTGACTTCTTCCTTTCCAATTTGTATTCTTTTAATCTCCTTATGTTGTCTTATTGCTCTGGCTAGAACTTAAGTACTATATTGAATAAGTATGGGGATAGTGGACAGCCTTGCCTCGTTCCTGATTTTAGTGGAATTGCTTTGAGTTTCTCTCCATTTAATTTGATGTTGGCTGTTGGCTTGCTGTAAATTGCCTTTATTATGTTTAGATATGTTCCCTGTGTTCCTGATCGTTCCAAGACTTTTATCATGAAGGGGTGTTGGATTTTGTCAAATGCCTTTTCTGCATCTAGTGAGATGATCATGTGGTTTTTTTTTTCTTTGAGTTTGTTTATATGGTGTATTACATTGATGGACTTTCGTATGTTGAGCCACCCTTGTATCCCTGGGATGAAGCCTACTTGATCATGGTGGATAATTGTTCTGATAAGATGGCTTATTCTAAGGCTAAATGTGTTACATTACTTACCAACTTTCTTCCATAAAGGAGAGAACTAAGACAGGGAGCTTACATGCCATATTTAAAAAGCTTCTGGTATATGTGTTAGTATTGACTTGCTATGAAACAATGCCACAGACCTGGAAAATTATAAACAGCAGAAGCTTAATGAGGTTGATTGTTACTGAGCCCAGGAAGGTAACAAGAAGTATGACAGCACCTTTTCTTTTTGCTATATCATACATGGTTAATGGGAAGCTGAGTTCAAGCCAAAGATGAGTGTAGGGCAATAGAGATATCTCACTCCTGCAATAAAGGTGTTAGGGCATTAATCAGAAACAACCTTGGGACAGCACTATTAGAATTGAAATTACGTATATTTCTTCTTCCCCCTCCTCTCTTTCTCCTTTTTCTCACCTGCCTCCTGCTTCTCCTTCTTCTTCTTTCCTTCCCTTTTGTTGTTTTTTTCTCTTTGGACAGTTTTCACTTTTAACCCAGGCTAGCCTTGGACTTATTAAAGAGTACAGCCCTGGACTCTCAATCCTTCTGCCCCTGTGCTTCACTCCATAGACTAGGATTAAAGGTATGAATTGCTGTGCAAATCTTTGGTGATTAAATTGTCACCTATGCAAAAGAGGTAACATGCAAGCCACAGTAGTAAAGAAAAAGAATTAAAAACGTGGGCATTTGCTTTAGTAGCTCAGAAAAGTTAGAAAGATTCAAGTTTGCCGGGCGGTGGTGGCGCACGCCTTTAATCCCAGCACTCGGGAGGCAGAGCCAGGCGGATCTCTGTGAGTTCGAGGCCAGCCTGGACTACCAAGTGAGTTCCAGGAAAGGCACAAAGCTACACAGAGAAACCCTGTCTCAAAAAACCAAAAAAAAAAAAGATTCAAGTTCACTATTTCTATTATTTCATCATTTTAGTAACAAAAATTATCTCCAAACAGAAAAAAAATATTACATGATGCATTGTAGGAAACAGAATGATTTATAATTTGTTCATGTGTCCAGATCTTAATGACTGACATGCCTCAGTGATCAGAGAGCTACTGTGGCCATGGTGGAATTTGAGGAAGTTATGAAGCAAAAGAAAAGAGAGAGGGAGAGAATTGTGAGCCTGAAGATGAGCCATTAACCTTCTCCTTCCAAAGAAGAAACAACACAGCAGAAAACTGTGTGCACGAGGAAACTCCATCTTAGCTTGATCTAGAGGCACATTTATAGAAAACAGCATTCCACGAGGCATCATTATAAATTCACTATGAAAAATTATGTCAACTGTTTTAAAATAATTTGTTGGCATTAAATGATATTGCCATGTGAATTGGAGAAAGTTGCCTTATTAGTCAGATGTTTTGAATTTATGAAATATTCAATGAAGCTAGTGTGTTTGCAAGTGTGTGATATGTATTATATAAAATAATGACCTGATTAACATTTGTTTAATATAGTTGCTTTTATTTACAAATAACTACGCAAAATGTATTTTTTATAGACAGTCTTATTTGATATTTTAATAACTGTTCTTAAGAGGAGGTCCTATTTTTAATGAATTATTTGTTTTTCATTTGAAGAGATTTCTTGTTTATCACTTCTAAAAGGAACAAACAAAGGAACACAAAAACAACCTTTCTAGAGAAATGTATGTCAGTTCTGTGTCTCTTTATCCCGATGACATGGAATGGAAGAGGTGGCGGCAATAATCCCCACTAAGGGAGCCTTGGGGGTGCAGCAAGAGGTCATATAATCAGGTAGTACTGCATTATCTTACAGGGAGCAGACTCGGGGGGGGGGGACTTTGGACCAATAGGAAGAGGTGGCTTTCTAGTAATCGGGTAGAAATCACATTGGATGCTGCAGAAACTGTCGCTTGGTGGCCCTGTTAATGGAAGGGGATATGAGGTGACAGTAATCACAGCAAGTGTTCCTCATCCAAACACTCTGGAAGCAGGCACCAAACCAAGCCCCTGAAAACGACGTTTTCATGCAGACAAGTTTCTTCCTCTTTCTAAAAGGAAACTTAAACTATTTTGTTTTCCCTAAGGTAGAAAGGAATGAAAACATTTTCCCCTCTTGGGGTTCTCAACTCTGAAGTCCAATTTTCTTCCTGTAGTCTTCTTTAGTAAATTTAGAAAATAAGAGCTCAGACTAATCTTCCTGTCAACCACTTTTCTTCTGATTGTTAATACTCTGGCTTTAGGATTCTATCAACAAGATTAGAGATAAGACAGTTCACCTTACTTTCCTCTTCTCTGAAGCAAATATTACAGTCACACAAGCCTACGGCTATTTTTATATCTTAAAAATCTTTAGATTGGTGGTAAATGCTTCGAAGCATGTTAAGTTAATCAAACCTTGATTTTAGCCTTGTCATGGCCCCATTCAATTTTGTGTTCTACAGGGCAAAGGATTTCTAGTGAAGTAATTGATTATAGCAACAGTAGAAAATGCTGTATCTCTGCTCCCTACTATTAGTTTGGAAAACAAAGATTTATAAAATTTGAAAACATGACAGGTCTTCTTGTCTCTTAATTTCACATAATTGCCCCTTGACCTTGCCGTGAAAGTTCCTACCATAGAATAGGCATGGGATTTGGAGTTTGATTCTGGAAAGCTGAAGCATTCTATTAAACTCAGAAGATCCCTCTCAGCAAGTCTAGAACTCACTGTCACTGTCTTTAAATTGGTGACATATTTATATGCATTAAAGAGATTGCCTTCAGGATAAAACTTCATATTTACTAATGTGGGTTAGGAGAGGAGAAAGAAAATCCACGAAAACAATATACTTAAAAATGCCACCATGGTGTCTAACACACTGCTTGTTGATTTGAAAATAAAATATTTAAAAATCACCATAAGCGAATCTTCTCCTGAGTGTTCAGAGAAACTATGCCTAATGTGCTTTTCATGAAGGCTAGAAAAATGGCTTAATATGCCACTTTCTTGCTGTTCCAATGTTTATTCCTGAATCCATAAAGATGTGCCATGGGCTTCACTGACTATGTTTAATAGTCTTTATATCTGGCTTGTGTCCTCCCATTGAGGTTGATCTGTAGGAGAGCCTCTTTTAGGACAGCTTGTGTCACACACACTCTCTTAGACAAAGAGTGCATGCTGTATCCAAGGGACTTCCTCAGAGTGCTTCTGAATTACATAAAACAGATTTCTAACTTGTCTCTGCATCTACCCAAATGTCCACTTCCTTCAGATTCTATTTAAAAAGGTTAAGTTTGAATTTCCCAAACTTTCCATTCTTAGTTCTTAATGTGATCTCAATGACCAGAATCATGGAGTTCACTAATTATTTTGTTCTGTTTTGTTTTTCATACTACTAAAAAACTAAACCAAGTCTTAGCATCTTGTTGCAATTTTTTAATATTAAGCAAAGATAGTTCTAGTTCCTGCAGATATACTCTGGATATTATTAGGAAGAAAGGCTCACATAGTATAAAATTGTAGTGTTTAATTTCAGTCACATTTTCCTTTGTTCATTTTTTAACTTTAAAAAAATATTTACACTCTTTGCACAGGCATAGTTTCTTTCATTTAAATAAGAACAGTATTTTTATACCCCCTATAATAAATATTTTTGTAAGAATTTTAGGTATCAAGCCAGGCAGTGGTGGCACACGCCTTTAATCCAGCACTCAGGAGGCAGATGCAGGCTGTGAGTTTAATCCAGAACTCTGTGAGTTTGAGGCTAGCCTGGGCTACAGAGTGAGTTCCAAGAAAGGCACAAAGCTACACAGGGAAATCTTGTCTTGAAAAATCAACAACAACAACAAAAAAAGAATTATGGCGATATTTTATTTGTATTAAAATGTTATTTGCATGTTAATAAATAAAGTTGCCCAGGGGTCAGAGCTATTAGCAAGCCATAGGAAAGCAGGGCAGTGGTGGCATATGCTTGTAATCCCAGCACTTGGTAGGCAGAGCAAGGTAAGTCTCTGTGTGTTCAGGGATCCAGCCAGTGTTGGATACACATGCCTTTAATCTCAATACCAACCATAGAAAACCTGGAGGTCTATACAGACAGGCCATGATGAGGCGGTCATGTGGTTGGGTTAACAACCAATGAGAAGGCAGAACAGAAACTCTATATAAAGACATTAACACAGGAAGTAGCTCTGGTTCGGAGAGGTAGGACCACCACAGGAGGAAGGGTAAGGTTTTAACGCTTAGCTCTGACATCTTGGCTTTCTTCTTTGCATTGGTTCTGTGTTTCTTATTTAATAAGACGGTTGGTTACATCTACAAAGAATTTTAGGTATCATTGCTATCTTTATTAATTAAAAAAAGATGCTGAGCATGTTATAAAAATGATAAGGAAAGTAAAGAAAAATTGACTTCACCAATGAAAGCAGAAAATAATTTCTTCTCTTGCAAAAATCAACATTCACCTTCAAGTTGATGTTCTTTGTCACTATTAGAGGCTAGGCCAATTCCTTTTTATATGTAGAAATATTATACACAAAATTGTTATGAGCAAAAAATAAAACCTTTGCTTAATTTTTACAGCATTTTTCTAAAAGCATATGCTTGTTTATCTACATCACAGAACTATCAGACCAGGTTGTTACTGGAAACAGATCTACTAATTAGAGGCAGTGATGACCTTCATCTTAGCTATCCAAATACCAGTTAGTTTGTGTCTGCATAGGAGAGGGTTGGGAGACTGAACAACTGTTCCAGCAGCTAGAATTCAATTCAGTTCTAAATGATCAATTTTAAAGTTAGTTAAGTTGGAATGAAGATACAACATTATTTTTGTAAAAAAAAAAAAAAAAAAAAAAAAAAAAAAAAAAAAAAAAAAAAAAACTGTCCATGATAAGAAACCTTAGTTGTCAAGGAAAATTTACCACTTGAACCTGCTCTTAACTAATAATAGATATGCCAGTCAGGCATTGGCAAATATGTTTACAACATTGTGTAAAACACTGGGAAGTTTGCAAGGCAGCTTCATAGCAGACATATGTGAGGGTACACGGGGTGCATTTGTTAAATCATAACAAGTGGAGAAATTTTCATAAATGAGCATAAACAAAAAATAGGCAAAACAGAAAATCTGAATTCCTTTGGGCTAAATATTTCAATGAAGGTTCTAACTTCTGACTCAGGAATTATGGGATCATTTCATTTTTCTAGTCAATGTAAACTCTAGGAATTGGAGGCTTACTGCATATGAAATTTATTTGGTTGTGCAGGTAGTGTGGACATACAAGGTTCTTTGAACCCACACTCAACTTGTTAGAATAAATCTAACATGCTAACCATGGTGGAATTTTGAATTCTCTGGAGTTTCTCCTTTTATTGAAAGCATATAATTGAGTGTCTGATACACAATAAAGGCATGGGAATCACTTATCTTCATTTTCCTACCTGATGTTCTCAAGCATATATACCAATCATGATTTCTCAGTATTTCCTCTCTATAGTCACTAATTTCTCTACCCAGATACTGGAATATTTCAGTGTAGAATTTCAGAACATGAGTCAGAGATTTCATTTTCTATTCTTTTTAGCCATTCTATCCCTTGCTACAAGGATGTCTCTAAGCATAAGTCCAGAGTCCCAAACCAGAAATTGATATTCAAAGCTTCCTTTAGAGGAAATAACACATCCCTAATTGGGAGAGGGGACTTTTAAGCCTAGAGGCATTTGAATGTCAGAAAAATTACTGGATAATAAAAGCAATTTGTGGAAGTTCTTCTTGCAATATGAATATATACGAGAAAGTTGAACTATTGTGAATTTACCACATTTAGATTAAAAATATTGCTCAGCTTTCTAATTCTAAGTTATTTCCCAGATTAGATCCCATTACCTCCTCTGAAAACAATCATTGACTCTAATCAAGAAGGTCAGAAAGCATCTTTCAAGGCAGCAATCAACACCAGCTGAAGAAGTATAAAAAGAAACCTGATTTGTGAATTTTTCTCATTGAGATTTGCTCCTGGGAACATTAGCTTCACATCATGGACACTCAAGTCTTAAAGTGAATGTATTTGACCTAGTGAGGACAGCAAAGGGCACATTTGATGCTAAAGATTGCTGAAATGCCACTTGAAAAATTGACAATTTAAAGATCTCAAATAAACTGTGCCCTTTTGAAAAGAAACAAAAGACTTGTTTTTAAACAGCAGTCACTTCAGTATTTTGAAACATAGTTCTGTCACTAATGGGCTGTTTTATAATTATTGTTGCACCAGGCTTTGGCTGTATCTTTATATACTACTACTGGCCATTGCACATATCAGACCCTCCCAGGGAAATGGGCATTTGAAGAAGTGTATGGCATGATGTGTGTTTTCAAGATTACATTTCCAATAAAATAAGGATCAAATATTCTCATCTTTGCAATCATTAGAGTATTAAAGAAGACCAAATGTTAGCAATATAGACAATTTTATACAATATCTATAAAGGTAGTAAATTTTAAAGGCTTGGTAGATACTTTTATGTTTTCTCCCAGACAGTGGGTGATATTTGGAGGATATATGTAAGAATTTGTATTTTTAAATAAAAAGAGGGATTGAGATCTACCTCAGTAGGTAGAGTGGTTATCTTGGATGCATGGACCTTGATAGTATCTCCAACATTGTATAAATGGTGTGGTGGTATACACTCATGTGTTAGTTTAAAAGAAAATGTCCCCCAAAAGGAGTGGCACTGTTAGGAAGAATGGGTGTGTTGGAGTAAGTATGGGTGGAAGAAGTGTGCCACTGTGGAGGTCGGCTTTGATGACTCATATATGTTCAAGCCACACCTCATGAGACAGTTCACTTACTGTTATCTATACAAGACATGGAACTCTCAGCTGCTTCTCTAGTACCATGCTGACCTGATCACCATTTACCACCATGATGATAATGAACTGAACCTCTAAACTATAAGCGAACCACCCAACTAAACATTTCCATTTATAAGAGTTGCCATGGTCATGGTGTTTCTTCACAGCAATAGAATCCCTAAATAAGACAACTCACAATCCCAGAATTCTGGTAGAAGGCAAGAGGATCAGAGTTTAAGGTTGTTCTTAGCCACATATTGAGTTCAAAGCCATTGTAAACTACAAGTGACCTTATGTCAATAAATAATAAACAATAAATGATATTTAAAACAAAATCATATTTAGTATTTTTATGAAAATTTAACAAAACAATAATTATCTAAATTAATCCATAGGAATTTGGGTTAGAAATGACCACCTAGGAAATACCACATTGTGGTTGTATTGAATAAATACTCTTAAATAGTTACAAATTTGTCTAGTTCTAAAATCAACAGAGTAGGGAGTTATATGAAATCGACTATGATTACACTAATAAGGAAAATAGTTCAAGCTTTCCAGTGGCTACCAGACACTTATATCTCCTGAGGAAGAATTCCGGCACACAGGAAACTCTCTCTTCTAACTTAGCTGTTTGTTATATTAAAGTCATCAGAAACCTGCTGTGCTGTGGCAGAACGGAGGTGTCCACAAATCAATGCCTCAGGTTTCTCCTGCGCTGAGGAAAGGACTTTGTGAACTCAGTTTTGAGATGTCTCAAATCCATTCTTCAATAAATAAAACCGAGTGTTAGGAAGTTACTGTAAATCATTTATTTAAGATATATCTAATGGGACAGAAAACGTTTAGTATATAATGGCAAATGAAAATAAGATTGCAAAATGACATATGAATTAAACATTTTTTTAATTTTTTTTAAGTTAAAGAAAAGATAAGAGACTGGCTAGGTGGGACTGTAGGTGAAGATGCCTGCCATCATGTCTGATGACCTGATAACCCTAGAATCCACAGGGTGAACATATAGGAACAACTGATTCACTCAAGTTATAATAGGACCCTTACATGGTGCACCTACACACACACACACACACACACACACACACACACACACACACACACACAGAGTTTATATAAAAAATTATTCCATGATATTAGTGATACTTTTTACTAAAGTTGTAGTATTTCTTTCACAGAAAATGTCTTGATTTTTCAATATTTACTTTGCATAACATATGAATTAAAATATACTTTAATTTTGGGGGCTTTAAATTTTCTACTTTAGGCAGTAAAATGTTACTACTTTCAGTAACAGTTCCATTATCATTTTGTTGTTAAATTTTATTTCATATCACTAGTCAATTAATAGTAACAGATATCAGTCATTCCTTTGAGGAGGTACAATGGAGAATTTGTGAAAAGAAGTTGAAATCAAAGAGGCTACTTGTTTATATATACCTATTTCTCAAATATAAATATGAATATTAGTATTCAACTAATTATTTTAATTTTTTCCTTTTGTTAAATTTTTTTTCTCATGTAATATACCGTGATTATGGTTTTCCCTTCCTCAACTCCTCCCAATTCCTTCCCACCTCCTATCCTTATTGGATTCATTCCCTTTCTGTCTCTTCTTAGAAAGCTAACACCCTTCTAAGGGATAATGATAAAACAAAGTAGAACAAAAATTATCACATTGGAATAGGATACAACAAACAAACAGAAGGAAAATAGCCAAGAAAAATTAGAAGAAACAGTTATAGACACAGAGACCTAATACAATAATAGTACAGATATTCAATTTATTTCCATCTAACTTCTTTTGCAAATGGGTGACCACAAATATGAGCATGTTTCAGAATGTATCCTTATTATATAAATTAAAATGCATTCATCTTTTTAAAGATTTGATTTCAATTGTGTGTGTGTGTGTGTGTGTGTATGTGTGTGTGTGTGTGTGTATGTGTCGTGCATGTGGAAACCAGAGGAAAATAACAGGTGTCTTTCTTCAGGAGTCATCCACTTTGTATTTGATACCAGGTATTCTATTTGCCTAAAACTCACCTGCTGGTCTACACTTACTGACATGAAGCCTAATGTCCCATCTGTGTTTCTGCTTTCAGTTAAGATTACAAATGTTTCCACCACTTCTGGCTTAAAAACAAACAAACAAAACAAAACAAAACAAAACAAAACATAATTTCTTGGGAAGCAAACCAGAGCCTCATGTTTTGAAGGCAAACACTTTAATAACTGGATTATTTCATAAGTGCATGAACTTTATTTACCTTCAGCTAAATTACAACACTGTTTTATTGTGAAATATCATCATAAGTTGAATGTTTTACAATATTCTTCCAAACACATGCCCTGCAATTCATTCCATTTTTACTTTTATCACTGACAATTGTACCCCCAGAGTACCCAGAGTCTTCCCACACTTCTCACTTTCTGATATATGTTTCCTAAGTTTGACACTTCAAAAAAACACTGTCCACGTTTTATTAATCCAAGTTCAGATCATGTAGACCATGAAATACTTGAATTATTTTCTTTTTAAATAATTTTCATAGAGCCATATGTGATTGTGTTCACCCCATTATCTTCTGCTAAACCCTTTCAGTTCCCTCTAAACCCCTTCATCACAATAAGTTCCCCAATGTCTACTTCACTGAAGAAAATGACCTTCCCCATTGTAGTGTGCAGAGGAAGCTCCGAGTGAGTGATGTCCTGAGTGAATACGTATGTTCATGTGGACATGACAAGTTTAGGATTTCAAAGCCATTTGGCTCATGTGAAATTGGAAAAGCTGTTGCCCATGTTGGTCAGGGTCAAGAAAATGGCAAGCTTTCCTCTAGAGTCTGAACATGAGTGTTTATGAAGGACTCATCAGAGTTTCAAAAGACTAGAGACTGATTTCTTCTGAATGTTGAGAAACTAAGACTGCTTCCCTACAGAGTCCTCTTCCTGAGACTAGACCTGTGTTGGACCTAATAAACAAGTTCAGACAGCAGCTATAGAAAACTCCCTCTAATCCTAGCTTCACTCTACATGAGTCTCTGTGCCTGTCTTTCCTTCATTCCCCATCTGCCTCTGGCCATGGTTCATGAAGCTGATAGATGTCCTTAAGGAAGAAATTAATAAATCCCTTAAATCTGGAAAAACACAACCAAATTAATGGGAGGAAATTAATAAATCCTTCAAAGAAACCCAAGGAGGTTGGAAAACAAACAGGTGAAGGAAATGAATAAAATTGTTCAAGAACTGAAAATGGAAATGGAAGCAGTAAACAAAACACAAACTGAGGAAATCCTGGAGATGGGAAACCTAAGTAAGCATACAGGAACTACAGACACAAAAAACACCAACAGGATGCAGGAGAAGAAAGAAAGACTCTAAGGTGTAAACGATACAATAGAAGAAATTGATGAATTGGTCAAAGAAAATATTAGTTCTAATAAGTTCTTGACAAAAAAAAAACACACAGAATGTCTGGGACACTATGAAACAACCAATCCTAAGAATAACAGAAGAGAAGGAGAAGACCTCCAACTGAAAGGCCCAGGAAATATTTTCAACAAAATCATAGAAGAAAAAATTTCCTAATCTAAAGAAGAACATGCTTATAAAAGTACAGAACACCAGATAGGTTGGACCAGAAAAGAAAATCACCGACCACTATAATAATCAAGATGTTAAACATACAGAACAAGAAAGACTGTTAAAAGTTGCCAAGGAAAATGGTCAAGTAACATTTAAAGGCAGAACTATTAGAATTACACCTGACTTCTCAATTGAGACTCCAAAGTCACAAGGGCCTGGACAGATGTTTTGAAGTCTCTTAGAAACCACTGTTGCCAGCCTAGACTACTATACCCAGCAAAACTTTTAACCACTACAGATGGAAAAAAACATAATATTCAATGACAAAGTCAAATTTAAAATCTATCCACAAATAGAGTCCTACAGAGGAAACTACAAAGAAATTCCAACCCAAGAAGGTTAACTAGACACATGAAAGAACAGGAAATAAATAATCTCACACAGGCAAAACCAAAATAAGGGACTTACATGCATGCATACACACACACACACACACACACACACACACACACACACACACAGAGCTACCACACCACCAACACTACTAACAAAATAACAGGAATTAGCAATCATTGGTCATTAATATCTCTCAGTATCAATGTACTCAATTCCCCCAATAAAAGGACACATGCTAACAGAATGGATATAAAAAGAGGATTCATCTCTCTGTTGTATACAAGAGACACACCTCAACATCAAAGATAGATATTACATCAGAGTAAAGGATTAGAAAAAATTTTCAAGAAAAATAGACCCAAGAAGCAAGCTTGTATAACCATTCTGATATCTAACAAAACAGACTTCCAACAAAAATTAATCAAAAGAGATGGAAATGGACATTTCACATTCATCAAAGGAAAAATCCACCAAGATGACATCACAGTTCTGAACATCAATGCCCAAACACAAGAGAACCCACATTAGTAAAGAAACATTACTAAAGCTTAAATTACACATTGAACCCCATATATTAATATTGGGAGACTTCAATACACCACTCAAACCAATGGACAGGTCATCCAGACAAAAACCAAACACAAAAATAACAGAGATAACAGATATTATGACTCAAATGGATCTAACAGATATCTACAGAACTTTTCACCCAAATACAAAAGAATATACATTCTTCTCAGTATCTCACATTACAGTCTCCAAAATTGACCACATACTTTCTCACAAAGCAAAACTCAACAGATACAAAAACAATTGAAATATCCACTATATCCTTTTGGATCACCAGGGATTAAAGATGGATTTCAACAACAACAGAAATAACAGAAAGCCTACAAACTTATGGATACTGAAAAACCCTCTACTGAATAACTATTGGGTCAAGGCAGAAATAAAGAAATGAAAGACTTCCTAGAATTCAATGAAAATGAATACACAACATACACAAAAACAATAAAAGTACTAAGAGGAAAGTTCATAGCACTAAGTTCCTTCATAAAGAATTTGGAGAGATCTTTCTTATACTAGTGTCTTAACAGCACACCTGAGAGAAAGTTTTAGAACAAAAAGAAGCAAACACATACAAGAGGAGTAGACAGGAAGAAATAATCAAAATTCCAACACAATTCTTTATAGAACTTGTAAGGACAATATTCTGCTGTTGGATAATGCTCTTGTACATTGCCAAGATTTGTCACTCAAATTGGTTTAATAAAATGCTGATTGGCCAGTAGCCAGGCAAGAAATATAGGTGAAGTGAGCAGATTAGGAGAATTCTGGGAAGATGAAGGGCAGAGTCAGTTGTCAGCCAGAAGAACAGGTAGCAAGATTAGAATGCCATATTTAGAAAAAGTACCAAGCCATGTAGCTAAACATAGATAAGAATTATGGGTTAATTTAAGTGTAAGAGCTAGTTAGTAATAAACCTGAACTAATGGCCAAACATTTATAAATAATACTAAGCCTCTGAGTAAATTATTTGGGAAGCAGCTCCTGGGTATTTGGGTACAAGCTGGCAGGAGAAAAACATTCTGCCTACAATATTCAACATCATATAAAAAAAAGACAGCTAAAACTCTGCTGTAAAATAAAAAGAACCCTGGGAGGTATCACCATCCCTGATTTCAAACTCTACTACAGAGTTATAGTAATAAAAACTGGAAGATGGCGGCGAGCGGTACTTCACAAGCTAGTGGCTAGGAGGAGAAGAAAGGTGCTGATGAGTCCAGTAGAGAGATAGTTTGGATCAACAGGACCACAACCATTAAGAATTAATAGCAGGAGGCAGACAGACCCAGTGGCGGTTGACGGGGACGTACAGGCCCGGTGGCGGAGACAAGCAGACGCAGGAAGGTCTGTGGCGGCGGACCGCAGAGGTGGACAGGCCCGGGGACTGAGACAGGCAGACTCAGCTTGGAGCAGGGATGCCCCTGGCCCCAATGCCTGGGGAGGAGGCTGTCTCCGTGGGTCGGAGCCAGAGCGAATCTGAACACTGTGTCTGAGGACAACCCAGGGCCCAACTGCTGATCCTGTGAAACCCAACAACTTGGAGGTGTTGGTGAGACTACCCTGCTCAGCTAAAACCCATCTGGGAGAGGATTCAGATGCCTACAGTTTGAAGTCTGAAGAAACAAGATCAGCTGAGGAGTTGACAAATGAACAAAACGTGACCTGGGAACACAGAAGAAGGCGCTGCCCCGCCACCAAACCAGATCACCAGAATCATAAGTATATAATTCACCGACTGAAATCAACTGCCCCTGAAGAAACAGCCCAATAGCACCAATTTAACCAAGAACCCCTACTAAACAAAGACTAAAAATTAGAACAAGAGAGGCACTCTCAGACACAGACACCACCTGCACTGCACAGAGAAAGAGATGAGTAGACGCCAGTGCAAAAATACAGGCAACAACATAAAGACCTATATGGCAACATCAGAACCTAGTGATTCTACACCTGCAAGACCTAAACATACCATGACAGAAGAAACAGAAGAAATCAACCCTAAAAATGACTTTAAGAAGATGATAGAGGCCCTTAAAGAAGGAATAAAACATGCTCTCAAAGAGGAAATAAAAACTTTCCTTAAAGAGGAAATGAAAAACTATCTTAAAGAGGAAATAAAAACTTTCCTTAAAGAGGAAATGAAAAACTCCCTTAAAGAGGAAATAAAAACTTCCCTTAAAGAGGAAATGAAAAACTCCATTAAAGAGGAAATAAAAAACTCCCTTAAAGAAATGGAAGAAAAAAACGAACAAAAAATGGGAAGAAATCAAATCAAGCCAAGAAAAAGCAATTAAACAGATGAAAGAAACATTTCAAGATTTGAAAAATGAATTTGAGACAATAAAGAAAACACATGCTGAGGGAATGCTGGAAATAGAAATCCTGACTAAACGAACAGGAACTACAGAAACAAGCATAACCAACCGATTGCAAGAGATGGAACAGAGAATCTTGACACTGAAGACACGATAGAGAAAATAGATTTGTCAGTCAAAGAAAACACTAAAGACAAAAAAGTCGTAACACAAAACATCTAGGAAATTTGGGACACCATGAAAAGACCAAACCTAAGAATAATAAGGATAGAAGAAGGAGAAGAATACCAACTCAAAGGCACAGAAAATATATTCAACAAAATCATAGAAGAAAACTTTCCTTACCTAAAGAAAGAAATACATATGAAGATACAAGAAGCTTACAGAACACTGAATAGGCTGGATCCAAAAAAAAGTCCCCTCACCACATAATAATCAAAACACTAAACACACAGAATCAAGAAAAAATATTAAGAGCCACAAAGGAAAAAGACCAAGTAACATATAAAGGCAAACCCATCAGAATAACACCAGACTACTCAATAGAGACTATGAAAGCTAGAAGATCATGGACAAATCTCATGCAGACACTAAGATACCATGGATGCCAACCCAGACTATTATACCCAGCAAAACTCTCAATCACCATAGGCGGAGTAAACAAAATATTCCAGGATAAAACCAGATTTAATCAATACCTGTCCACAAACCCAGCCCTACAGAAAGCACTAGAAGGGAAAATTCAACCCAAAGAAGCTAAACACATCCATGAAAACTCAGGCAATAGATAATCCCACACCAATATACACCAAAGAAGGACAACACAACACAACCACAGAAAATAACAGGAATTAACAATCACTGGTCATTAATATCCATCAATATCAATGGTCTCAACTCACCTATAAAAAGACGCAGGCTAACAGAATGGATAAGAATACAGGATCCATCCATCTGTTGCATACAAGAAACACACCTTAACTTCAAAGACAGACACTACCTCCGAGTAAAGGGCTGGGAAAAGGCTTTTCAAGCAAATGGACCTAAGAAACAAGTTGGTGTAGCTATCCTAATATCTAGAGAAAAAGGATGTTTCAAAAGAGAAGAAGTCTTGTGGCAATGCCTCAGTGGTCCAGGTAACTACCAGAACTCGGAAATCCACGACGGAGACTAAGGCAGCAGAGACGAAACACATAGATGTACATACAGGAAATAATAAAGAAAAAGTCAGTAAAGCCAAGAAGAACAAAAGAAAGGTGGATGCTGAAGTCCATCTG
This sequence comes from Peromyscus leucopus, assembly GCF_004664715.2. NCBI lineage: Eukaryota > Metazoa > Chordata > Mammalia > Rodentia > Cricetidae > Peromyscus > Peromyscus leucopus. Next base: position 88,552,643 of record NC_051068.1, on the reverse strand, counting down.
TCAGATGAGCCTGTGAACAAGAAACCAGTGACAAAAAAGAAAAAAAGATGGAAAGCAAATCCAAAAATAGTACCGAGGTGCCAAAGGATGACAACAAGATGGAGGAGACTAAGGGGGACAATAAAAAGCAAAATACTTCCATTAAAAAAGGTGCAAAGAAGAAACATCAAAAAGGTAAATCAAGTAAGAAAGTCAGCAGACCTGCTCAGGAGACGCAGAAGGAGACGGCTCTGGCAGAGCCTCCTTCCATGGAGCTGGCTCAGGAGGAGGTCTCTTCCGGTCCTGTGCTCACTCAGGTGGTGGTCACCCCTACAGGCTCTACTCAGCCCGGGCTTCCTTCTCCCATGGATATTGCTCAGACTGGGCCTGCTCAGATGGAGCTGCCTTCTCCCCTGGGGCCTCCTCAGAGGGAGCCACCTCCTCCCACAGAGCCTCCAAAGATGGAGCAACCTCTTCCCATGGAGCTTACTCAGATGGAACAGCCTCCTCCCATGGAGCCTGATCAGATGGAGCCGCCTCCTCCCATGGAGTCTCAGCGGGGGACATTGTCAGAAGAGGCTGCTTTGTCCTTTGGACCATGCTCAGGTGGAGGTTGCTCAGACAGGGCCTCCTCACATGGGATCTGTTCAGAAGGAGCCTCCTGCTGTCATGGAGCCACCTCTTCAAGTGAAACCAGTCACCAAAAGGTCTTCTCCCCGAAAAGAGAGTACCAAGGAGAGGTCGGGCATGTGGAGTGAGGTGGTGCAGCAGGAGCAAGTCCTTATTGAAGTTGGCTTAGTGCCTGTTAGAGATAGCCAGCTTCTGAAGGGAAGCACAGGATCTTCCAAAGGGAAACTCAAGAAGAGACGAGACACCCAAGGACCAAGAAATTGGCTCTGATGGAGAAGGAAATAAAATGGCCCCTCTCAAGAAAGTGGGAACGGAGGAAGCTGGCAAGAGTCTAGCTACGCTTTTTGCTCCCAAGGAATCTACCAGTGTCTTATCCTTGGAACAAAACTCAAATGGGTCAGGTGGTGAAACGTTACATGCTAAGTGTCAGACTGGTTCAGCTGGGCTTTGTGAAATGGAAGTGGACACTGAGCAGAACCCAGACAGTGTCCTTGTGAAAGCCTCAGCACCCAAACCGGCATCACCATTGCCTCCGGTCCCATCACCAACCTCGTAACAGCCTCGTCTCCTATCACTTTGGCTGAAAACGAGTCACCGGACATTGATGAAGATGAAGGCATCCACAGCCATGATGGAAGTTACCTGAGTGATAATATGTCCGAGGGAAGTGATGATTCTGGGCTGCATGGGGCTTGGCCAGTGCCACAAGAAGCAAGTTCAAAAAGTGGGAAGGAGGGGTTGCCAGTTAAAATAACCGAGGGAGAGTTTGTTTGTATTTTCTGTGATCGGACTTTCAGAAAGGAAAAGGATTACAGCAAGCACCTCAATCGCCATCTGGTTAATGTATACTTCCTTGAAAAAGCAGCCGAGGGGCAGGAGTAGTAAGCCGGCCGGTGGAGGGTGGCTCATCACAGTTTATAAGCAATGCCTCACTTTTAGTTTAAGGCAGTAGACACACACAAGCTTGCTTTAATTAGTGTGCTGATTTTTAAGTGACATTATTTCCTTAGGACTGTATGTGTTACCTAGAGATTTGCAAAAACCTTAGCAAATCCTAGGGAGTTAATGTAAGAAAACAGATACTTAATCTGTTAGCTTGTGCAGTGCAGTGAAGAAAGGCGGGATGGTAGGTGACGTTCTCCGGGGTGTCTACCTGTGTGGAACCGGTCTGGTGTTCTGCCCTTTTCACTTCACTTGCTATTTTTAGTTCCTTGTTTAGGCTGATAAAAATTGGCGTAGCAAATTACTTGAAGAATTTGCTTGCTTTATATAAATAAAGTTAGCACTTTAAGGTTTCTTTAGAGATGAGAAAAGACATTTAAATTGAAGAAAAATTCTTTCAACAGTGGACATTGTATCTGTCCAGATAATTGCGTCCTGACTTATGGTCGATATTTTGTGCTTCTATGTTAATCATTATGAAAAATGATTTTTGGTGGGTTTTTAATTTTTTTTATTTTGGTGCTTTACTGGCTTAAAATGTTGCACATGGTTTTTTGTTTTTCTTTTTTAACCTATGCAGTTAATTCCCCCCCCTAGAGATAGCATTGTGTTTAATAGTAACACTTTATACATATATGCATGTTATTTTTTTTTCTTTTTGGGGGTTACTTTTAGGCTTGTTTGCAAAAGGGCCATTTTTCTTTGCTGCAGTTGTCTTTTTTGCAGAACAATAGTGTGTGCAAGTTTATAAGCAATGGAACATGCAGGTTCAATCCATTGTTTTTATTTTTTTAATCTTAACCTCTTGATCTATGCCAGAAGCAGTTTCATGTAAGTTATTTTGATGGTGAGCATATGTGTAATTCTACAGCTCTCCGGGTCTGGTTTTTGCAGTAAGCCACTAGACCCCATATTGAACACAATTTAATCTCAGTATCAGCCATTAGAGTTTTTTTACTTTGCTGTTTCTAGCTTATTTCTTACAGAGTGAGAAGTCATTCTTTGAAGAGTTTCTTTTTTCAATAAATGGTTGATGTTGGGATGGTTACTCAAATCAAGTGATGAGTGATGAGCTCCAAGTCATCCTTGGAAATAGCAAATCTGTAGCCCAACATAATTATCCTTTAAACTAGAGAATATCACTTGTGAGAAAGCCATCATGGCCACATGGCTGATCTAGAGTGGAGTGCTGAGTTCTGGCAAACAGCTGCATCTTTCTTCCAGTGAGTACCTGAACAGGGCTGATGTGAATTATGTACAGTCCAAATTTTAAGAATCATACTTTCTCAGGGATCTCCACAAACTAGTGGGTGTCCTTGCTGCCCCTGTGAGACAGCCTCTGTACGGGAGAGGCCTCACGTGACTTTGTCCCTGGTGTTCCTCTGGGGACACCTGAGTGAGAAACTGCATGCTCCAGAACCAGCTCTTGTGTCCTTTGGCCAATGCTGGAGTGTGAAATAGTCCAACATGGGATTTTTCTTACTGGTAGTAAACAAAGGATGATCCCAATCGGGAATCGTGTCATTTTTTTTTTTTTTTTTTGATGGTCATGTTCTGTTTTGAAATAACCTCTGTGTATTTCATTTATTTTCTTTTACCTGGCGATCTCTGAACAGGCTTCAGATTTTGACAGTTGATGAAAGATACGACGAGCATTAATGTGTGGGTGAAAAGCTTGGTGAAATTCTGAGTGAAGTTTTAGTTAAAGTTGGTTGAACTTGGGATTGACTGGGAGGCCAAAGATTTAAAAAGCAGAAGATTCTCTCAAGACACAAGTTGTGTGATAATAGTGTGTTTTGTGTGTGTGAATGAGAATTTTTAAATGTTGAATTCTAGACTCCGACAATCATTGTCAGTGCAGATCAAGCTGCAAGTATTTATGTTTTAAAACTTAAATTATAAAGCTAGTTACATCTTTCTAACAACTAGTTTTAATGTTTATGAGCATATTTTACCTACATTACCTTTTCAGGATGTTGAGAAAGATGCATCACAAGCACAGGCTGGAGGCTGGGGGCTAGATGGTTTTGAGGAAGAGGTCTTGGTGGACTCTTTCATAGAGCAAAGGGAAGCAATGCCTTCTGGGAATTGAGCTAAGTTTTAATCTAGTCTTTAAGATTAGAAGTCAAAAACAAAAATATTAAGGAAATGAAAACCTAATTGATCTTTGAAGCATTGTTATGTGGAATTGAGTGGGACTTTTGAGGCCTTTCTTCCAGAAAACAAGGACTTGGTTGTCAGGCCTATATTAGGCCTAAACCTTGGTGCCATGTATTTGTACTTAAATCATTTCAATGGAAAGTGTCTTAGTGATTGGAACTTCTAGTACAGTTCGGAGTTCTTCCATTTGAAAAATGTGATATTTACATGGGATTGCTTGAATCTTGTTTTCTAGTCCCTCCCCATCACCACCCTCATAGTCTGAAGGTAGATTTTTCTCTTGATAAAGGAAAAAAAAAGTGAATATCTTGTTTGTAAATTGGTATCTAGTAACTAGTGATAAACTTGAAATGGTAGAATTCTTTAAAGCCTAATTCTAGGTAGCCTTAGGAAAATGTATCTTAATTATTTTTGAACCTGTATTCACCTTGTTTTTTTTCAAATATCTTAAGTTATATTTTCTTTTTCAAAAAAAAATTCACTTCTTAAAGTTATCACAAGAAATCACAATAAACGTGCTCTGGATATAAAAAAAAAAACTGAATGGTATTGGCATAAAAGCAAACAGATCGATCAATGGAATTGGATTGAAGACACAGATAAAAATCCACACACCAATGGGTTTTTTTTATTTTTGATAAAAAAGCCAGAAAAATACAATGGGAAAAAAGCATCTTCAACAAATGGTGCTAGTCTAACTGGATGTCAGAATGTAGAATACAAATAGATCCATATGTATCATCCTGCACAAAACTCAAATCCAAGTTAATCAAAGACCTCAATGTAAAACAGGATACATTGAACCTCATAGAAGAGAAAATGAGGAATAGCTTTGAACACATTGCCACAGGAGACAACTTCCTGACCAAAACAACAATAGTGCAGGCACTAAGATCAGCAATTAATCAATGGGATTTAATGAAACTGAAAAACTTCTGTAAGGCAAAGGACATCATCAACAGGACAAAAAGGCAGCCTAGAGAATGGGAAAAGATTTTCATCAACTCCATAACTGACAGAAGGCTAATTTCCAAATTAAATAAAGAACTTGAGAGATGAGACATCAACATACCAAACAATCCAATTAAAAAAATGGGATATGGATCTAAATGGATAATATGCAACAGAACAATCTCAAATGACCAGGAAGTACTTCAAGACATCCTTAGCTATCAGGGAAATGCGAATTAATATGACTCTGAGATTCTATCTTACACCTGTCAGAATGTCTAAGATCAAAGGGACAAGTGATGGCTTATGTTGGAGAGGATGTGGAGCAAGGGGAACACTCCTCCATTGCTGGTGGTAGTGCAAAATTGTACAGCAATTTTGGAAATCAATATGATGGTTTCTTAGAAAATTGGGAATTGATCTATCACAAGACCCAGCTATACTACTCTTGAGCATATACCCAAGGCATACTCCATCCTACCTAAAGGGCGCTTGCTCAGCTATGTTCATAGCAGCTTTATTCATAATAGCCAGAAACCAGAAAAAAAATTAGATGTCGCTCAACCAAAGAAAGAATAAAGAAAATATAGTGCATTTACACAATGGAATATTACTCAGCTGTTAAAAATCTTGAAATTTTCAGGCAAATGGATGCAACTAGAAAAAACATCTTGACTGAGGTAACTCAGACTCTGACAGACTAGCATGGTATTTACTCAGTTATAGGTGGGTATTAGCTGTAAAGGATAATCATGCTACACAATCCATAGACCCAGAGGTGCTAGGTAACAAAGAGGGCACAAGGCAGGATTCATGAACCCCTCTGGGCAGGGGAAATAGGACAGATTGTGTGGGTAGACTGGGGGAGTGGGTAAGGATGGGAACAGGTGGGACCAGGTAGGCAGGGGAAGGTGGAGGGAGAGGGTACTGGGTGCGACAACTGGAATTGTGTGGCATTTTAGGGGTGAGGTAGAAACCTAGTGCAATGGGAGTTTTCAGGAATCTACAAACGTTGCCTTAAGTAAGACTCCTAGTAAGTAGGGGTTGGGAATAAGATCCTGAAACATCCATCTCCTGTAACCAGGCAAGACTTCCAGTGGAGAGATTGCAACACCAAACCAGTCACAAAAACTTTCACGTACAATTTGTCCTGCCTGCAAGATGAGCTGTGGTAAAGGTGCCACAGAAATTCTTGGAGTGACCAACTAATGACTGGTCTAGCTGGAGACCCATGCTGTGAAAGGGATTCCACCCCTGACACTGCTTGTAGGGCCAGGAACCAGAGATGGATAGCCCGGAGACCTAGGCTAGATCCAAACATGATTAGAAAAAAAAGTCAATGAAATGATTCCTAATGATATTACGATATACTCATAGATTGGTGCCTATTTCAATTGTCATCAGAGAGGCTTCATCCAGCAACTGGTGGAAACAGATCCAGAGACCGACAGCCAAACATTAGGTGGACTTCAGGGAATCCTGTGAAATAGGGGGAGAAAGAATTTTAGGAGCCAGAGAAGTCAAGGACAACACAAGAAAAACCACAAAATCAACAAACATTGGATCACAGATGCTAAACTAATAATCAGAGAGCCTGCATGGGTCTGACTTAGGGACTCTGCATATAAGCTATGATTTTGTAGCTTGGTGTTCTTGTGGGATTTGTAAGAGTTGGAGCAGGGGCTGTCTCTGACTCTTTTGGATACCTTTAGGACCATTTTACTCTTATTGGGTTGCCTTGTCCAGCCTTAATATCAGGAGAGGTGCCTAGTCTTATTGCAATTTGAAATACTATATTTGGTTGATATTCTCGGGAGGCCTGCACTTTTTTGAAGGGAAATGGAGTAGGTGTGGATCTGAGGGGAGAATGGAGGTGTGGGGAAAGAGAAGTGGGAGGGGATTCTATGTTCAGGATGTAATATATGAGAGAAAAATAAATTTTAAAAAGACGTGTGATTAAGGCACTCTCACTGAAACAATTATGACTTCAGAGTCTTGTATTATTTCCCAGACATAAACACAACAGTGATGAACTGAAATACCTCTTTCTCTTGTGTCTGTATCTTTTCACTTGTCTCATGTCTCCAGAACACAGGCAGAATAAAAATACTTATCTTGTCCTTGAAACCTACCCATGCCCTTACAAAGCAGGGAAACTCTGGGTTTTGAAGCAAAATGTAAGAAAAAGAGTTTGTTGTTGTTTGATCTAAGTATAGAGAAAAATTTAATTCCCAAGTTGTAAGAAATAAACAAATTGGTTTTTTTTTGTTTGTTTGTTTTTGTTTTTGTTTTGTATGTTTTTCGAGACAGGGTTTCTCTGTGTAGCTTTGCGCCTTTCCTGGAACTCTCTCTGTAGACCAGGCTGGCCTTGAACTCACAGAGATCCGCCTGGCTCTGCCTCCCGAGTGCTGGGATTAAAGGCGTGCGCCACCACCGCCCGGCAACAAATTGTTAAGTGGAGTATAGACACTTAAATATAATATCTTCTGGTTTCACAATAGATATTACAATGAAAATATGTAAATCATATCACTAAGTTAACTGGATCCATTAAGTAAATGACATGAAAAATAGGTTAAGTTAAGGAATGGAGTTTTTTTTTTTTCAACACTTAAGAGCACTACTGTTCTTCCAGTGGCCTGGGATTCAGTTCCCAGTACTCACATGACTGCTCACAGCCTTTGTAACTTCAGTTCCAAGGAATCTGATGTCCTCTTCAGACCTCTTTGGGTACAAGGAATGCAAGTGCACAGACACAGGCAGAAAAAAAAATACCCACTCACATAAATATAATTAAAAAATTACTATTATAAAAGAAGTTGGGTTATGAATGGAAATTCATGTTCCTGTAGGCCTTTTATTTATTTATTCTTAGTGTTTGAGATGTGTAGTAAATAAGGCAAGTTTCTGTTGTACTTATTTTTTTTAATCTTTGTGTTTTTAAAAATGTGCATTCTTCCTTTGAGGACGATATTATAGAATATATGCTTATTTTTTTTTCATGAAGTGTGGAGGTGGTTGGAAAGGTTAACTTAGGACAGGTGCTCCTGCTGTCCCTCCACCTTATTTCACAAAGCAGCCATTCACATTCTGTGGGCACTGCTGCTCTTTGAAGCCCTCTGGTCTGACCTCATAGGCTACACTCTGCTATGACTTGAAATAAGAAGCACTTTATCAATGTCTGCACACTGCTTGACCTCTTTTTTTCCAAGCACTGTTCCCTCCCAGAATTTTTCCAATGAGCTAATAGGGTCACGAACAGAAATGGATCTAAGGCACTTGAAAGCTTCCTGATTCTGCTGTTCAGTGGTCTCATTTTTTTTTTTAAGCAGCAAAACTCTTTATACCAAATGACAAAAAATAGTAAGAAGTTAAATGTATAAAAGTGGAGCATGTCTATTTGAAGCACAGGCGTTCTCCCTTCATTTTTAGCAATTTTGTTCCTGTGGAATTTCTAAAATTATTTTTTTTAACAACTCCTTGTCTTCATTATTTGTTTTTCAAAGGTAACATGAAATTTGGAAAATAATAGGAAAGAGGAGCCAGTGGAAGAGAGTGTAGATATGGTTTCTGTCTTTTCCAATATTTCAATACAAAACATCGTTTATGAGGCCCTTACTGTGTCTGCATGCTGCCTACTGAAGTGGCTTGTGCTGTGGATTCCTGTCTGAATCCTCACCCTTTCATCTGAGGTCAGGTTTCCACTCCCACCCCATCAATGTAATGAATGCATGAGATAAAAACAATCTATGAAAGGAAAGAGGTTATTTATTTTGTATGTATGTGTATGTATTTGTGGGTGTGAATGTGTGAATGTGGTGTATTTGTGATACATGTATTTGTGTGCAGTTTTGCATTCAGGAGTGGGTATGTAGGTGCAAAGGCCAGACAAGGAGGTCAGGTGTTCAGCTCAGTGACTCTCTGCCTTATTCCCTTGAGACAGTGACCCCCACTAATCCTGAAGATAGGCAGGCTGCCAGAAACCTCAGTGGTCCTTCACCTCAACAGCATGGTGTTAGATGGTCACCCAATCACACTCATTTTCATAGGAGTTCAGGGTCTTTGAATTGATGTCTCCATACTCACTCAAAAAGTGTTCCTTCCCATTGTCATCCCCCCAGTCCCAAGGGTTCAATCCTGAGTAGAGTTTTAGATGTTTTAAAGATCACCTTTTGGCTTATTTTTTCTGAGAATGTAACAAGGCAATGCATAGTCATAGAAGTGTATGGCAGAAGAAATTGCTCATTAGTGAGAACCACCGAGAGAAAGAAGGAGGTGCTAGGTATTATATCTCTTTTAAAGGCATTCCCACGATGACTCTTCCTCTTAACAAGCCCCACCTTTTAAGTATTTCATCATTTCTCAGTAGCACCATGGGCTGAGACTATACTTTTGAGATGTAGTTCTTAGGACGAAATTTATCAAAAATGGAGCAGAAAGCATTATTAGGAATTCTGCAGAGTGGACTAGTGGCAAAACCTTTTTAATTTCAAACCTAAGGTTTTTACTTAAAAAGCTGGTGATCGGGCTGGGTGGTGGTGGCACATGCCTGTAATCCCAGCACTCAGGAGGCAGAGCCAGGCGGATCTCTGTGAGTTCAAGGCCAGCCTGGTCTATAGAGCTAGTGAAGGACAGGCTCCAAAGCTACAGAGAAAAGCTGGTGATCAATGGAAGGATGATCTATACCTCTCATCCTCAGCTTTTGTATGGAGAAACAGATAACAGATAATATAGAAGCATAAAATATGCAAAATTTATCATGAATATAATCTGGGACACACTTTTCTCAATATTAATCTTGACAATGATTTTGGAGAGATAGAGATCAGTCCTCTCTCATACATTTGCCTATTGAGTTGTTACCAAATGCACATGTAGGACAAATTTTTATATATGTTGTATTTTCAGAAAAGTTCAGTGACAGGAGTTCAAATTCATTACATTTATAAAGGAAATATGCAAAATTACCTGTTCCATGAATTGTAAACAGAGGTATGAAAAACTCAGCTCCTTAACATGCACAGATTGAACCCACAGCAAACTTAGGAATTCAAAAGCCATACCTTTCTTTCTTGTCATTCTTTCTTGTCATTTTTCTGTTTCCTAAAAGACATTGATGGGTATAACTAAGGATTATCAAAAAAATGGATACATTTCATCTGAAGCTCTTTTTAGTTTTGAGTGGCACATCATCCTGTCCTCCATTAAAAAAAAACACCTATAAATCCCAAATAAAAATGAATAACACAACTCCTTCAAAGAGTTGAAAAGAAGTAACATCAAATGTTAAATCTCAAGGGTGGGAAACAGATAATTTTTTTTTTCAAAATATGAAATGAGGGGCAGTGAGATGACTCTACATGGATCCTCTATAATGCCCTCACAAGGTTCTGGAATCATTGAAGAAAAAAAGGGGCAGATAAAATGTAATAGCTAGAGAGGAAGGGTGATGTGTAGCAAACAGATGTCTCTGGGGCACGATATAGCCTTTGTACTCATAAAATAACTGCAGAAAATAATACGGTTATTTTCAAGAGACACACATACAGCTTGGCCCGTTCACTTTTCATCAAAGATGGGTAGGTTCCCATGAGGCACCATTCCTTCAAGAGGGACTATTGACATTTAATGATTTATGAGGATGAATATCATATCCTTTAGTGCTGTACTCACTGATAACTTGCCTATATTACAGTAATTAATCTCCCACCCACACTTGTACAAGCAAAACTAACAAAACTCAGAGAGGTACAAGCAAAAAGACGATGTGAGACCAGGAGAGGAGCTTGTTATGAAGGGCTTCAGGAGAAGGAAGGTGAAAGAATAGAACAGATTAAGTGATTAAAATTCTTTATAGTCATGTATGAAACTGTCAAAGAATAAAAAAAAATAACAATAACACTTTGGCCTCTGCACATGTGTGCATGCACTCACAGACACATGTATAGAGACACATAGACTCACAGTCAGAAACATAACATATTGTGATATAGCACAATTATCTAATAAAGATTTACTATTTGACACCTTGCACAGCCTTGGTGCAGGGGGAGGACGTTGGACCTGCCTCAGCTGAGTGTGCCAGGCTCTGCTGACTCCCCATCAGAGACCTTGACTTGGGAAATGTGGGGATGGGGAGTGGATTGGGAAGGAAGGATGTGGGGTGGGAAGAGGGAAGAGAGAAGAGGTGGGGATTTGTGGTTGGTATGTAAAGTGAATAGAAAATTTCTTAATAATAATTAAAAAAGAAAACAGTGTATTAGAGAGAATAAAGAAAAACATTATCTCAATAAATGCAGAAAAATCAGTGTGTGTGTGTGTGTGTGTGTGTGTGTGTGTATTTCTTTACCATTTGTTTTGTGATAAAGGTATTCATGCCTATACTAAAAATTCATATTTTAAATATATATGGGTCTAAGTTTTAATTTTATTCTGTCCCACTGATCTATTTATATCTCCTACAGAACATATTTTTGAATATGATAACTTAGAAGAAACATCTGGGTCTATAGGTCAATTGCAAAACATTTGCTAAGCATGTAGCTCTATAAAGGGGATCATAAGGTCAGGTCATATCCAACATTCAACTTTTTGTACTGTATTTGTATACATATATACATTAGTCTATATATGCTAATATCTAGTGTATATGCTAATATATATCTACAGTATAGTTTTTAAGATTAAAAAAATTCATGTAAACACTTAAGCATTTTATTCTACTTCCAGGTCCAATACTCTTTTTACTTTAAGATATGCTTTTATTTAACATATCACCATAAAAATCACTCTTAGGAAAGCCAAATTGTCGTTGCCTTGGTTGCTTTCACTAATGCCCTCCATCTATCCTTTGAAATGGTATTTATAGACATAATAAGAAGAAGGTAACAACTATTGAACAACTAACTATTCTGTGCCAGGCATTGTGCTAAGTGTTATTTTATATTATCTCATTTTATGTTAGTGGGATTCTATTAACATCAAAACATCATTAAGAGTAAAGACTGGAGTTACTGAAGGTATCACAAGTAATTGTAAACAAGTCTAAATTATAAAGATGCCTATAGTATAATTAGAATGCGAAGTTCTTTACATAAAAACCCAAATAATACAAATTAGAATATGCACATTTTGAAGAGCAGTTCTCTGCAGGGAGAGTGAGAGTTCAAAGATGTACACATTTGCCAATTTCTGAGAATTACTCCAGGATCCACAGACATTTGACTCAGCAAATCAGTCAATTATTAGTTTTCAACTTTAGCATATTCCTAAAAGAATTTTTTTCTGAAAATCCTTCCAATGTTTTCTTATACAAAATGTCTTTTCTTCTTTCAGACTTTACTTCACTGTAATCTTCTTGTAAATATCCAGTTCACCCTGTTCAGAGTCTAATTTACATCAAAGTCATCTTTGTGACCTATTCCCTGAGTCCTCTTCTGTGTGCAACAAGTAGAACATGTTTTGAACATGAACATTTGACTTTATTTTGCCATTGAGTAATTAAGATATATCATTCCTGTTCCTTTTCCTGAAATAAATTTTTGTTTGGGCTTGCCCTGTGTGCATTCCTGCCTTGTTCCATGAGGACTACCATGCTGAATAGCTACTGACCCAAGGTGACCCCACAACACACTCAGATCACTCACAGTTTTAGCTGTGAGTAGCCAGTATCAGTTAAATTTTAGCTTACCATGAGCTCAGGTCAGCTGTCTCTGAGGGTTCTCTCATCACCACCTTGACACTCCTTGCTCATACAGACCCTCAACTCTCTCTTCAACAGGATACCTGGAGCTCAGCCCTGTAGCATGAATCTTAGAAGTTCTTATTAATAAAATCAAACCTGAGCCAGTTATTGGGGTGAATGCTGGAAGATGAGAGAACCAGAACAAGCCACAGCTATCTCACCTAGCCTGATCCTCAGCTGGTCCTGTTTCCTCAGACTGGAGACCTCTGAGTCCTCATCCAGAATGGGTCTCAGCTGAACTGTGCTGCTCAAAACCTAAAAGCTTAATCAGCCAAATGCTTAACCAGCCAAATGCTTCTAGTTTCTGGTCCTCACGCCTTATATACCTTTCTGCTTTCTACCACCACTCCCTGAGATTAAAGGCCAGATTTCGGGGATTAAAGGCATGTATCACCATGCCTGGCTGTTTCCAATGTGGCCTTGAACTCACAGAGATCGAGGGATTTCTACCTCTGGAGTGCTAGGATTAAAGGTGTGAGTGCCACTATTTTCTAGCCTTTGTATCTAATGGCTGTCTGTTCTCTGACCCCAGATAAATTTATTAAGGTACACAACATTTTGGGGAACACAATACCACCACACAGCCTGGTGCTTTGGACCAACAGACAGGGAGCCTGGATGGGACCAACATAGTCCCTCTCAGGGTGTGTGACAGCTGTATAGCTTGTTCTCTCTCTCTCTCTCTCTCTCTCTCTCTCTCTCTCTCTCTCTCTCTCTCTCTCTCTCTCTCTGTGTGTGTGTGTGTGTGTGTGTGTGTGTGTGTGTGTGTTTGGGGTGGGGACTCATAGCAGTGGAATCAGGAACTGTTCCTGGCACTTGAGCTGCCTCTTGGGAATTTATTTCCCATGCTGAGTTGCCTTGCCCATCCTTAATGCAGGGTAGGAGCTTGGTCCTGCCTCAACTTGATATGCCATGTTTTACTGATGCCCACGAAGGTCTGCCCATTTCTTAACCTAGATGGAAGAGTGGATGGGGGGATTAGAAGGGAGGAAGGGGAGGGAACAGGAGGAGTAGAAGGAGGGAACACTGTGATCAGGATGTAAAATAAATGAAAAAAAAATAACTAATAAAAAATTAGCTTACCAGAGACACAAGGGCCACAAAATAAAAGCTACTCTTGAGGGCCACTCACAACTTTTAAGATTTTTTTGTCAGTATTCATTATCATAGAAAAAGCATGCTAATGTATAGACTCCTTTCATTTGTAAAATACTAGGAATGTGATTTATGTACTATCTATATTAAATATTCTTATGTTGAAATAAAATACATTACATTTGGGGCTAGAGTGAGAGCTCAGCAGTTAAGGGCACTTGCTGAATTTTGCAGAGGAGCTGGGTTCTTTTCCCACATTGTGGCTAATAACTGCCCATAACATTAGTTCCCAGAAATCAAATGTCATCTTCTGACTGCTACAAATTCCTTCATTCACATTATACACATAAATTCATGCAGCTTTCCCCACCTCCCACCCCTGCAAAATAGAGAACTTGGGTTCAGACTTAACTAGTTAGAAAATAAACAAACCATGTCATTCACCCCAACCTTTACACATGGTTTTCTTCTAACCCCTCTCCCCAGTTGATATTTATATTAGGTGCTGTGTAAACCAGAATCAAGAGATTCATCATTAACTCATCCTTTCTCCATTTTCATTCCATCCAAGTATTGAGCAGGAACTTTAATTCTACTTCCTAAATGTCACTGTCATCATTTCCCTTTGTCCTTGTCACCTTATTTTATACCCAGTCCTTGTGGTTTATTTTCTGTCCTGTCTCCTGGCCCATTCCATGTGACCAGGAAGTAACTGATTTTGTTAAAACCTATATATCTGCCTTTGTGTGCTATTGCCTTTGCTGAGAGATCTTCAGATTTGCCTCCTCCATCCCCACAGTTTGGCTTTGAATGGCAAGTGAGGCTCTTTGGGGAAAGAATCTGCTTTATATATTGAGGCTGGATAGAGGGAGAGTAGATATGGAGGAGAGAGGTGGTATGGGGGTGCTGGTAATATTTGAAGGAAAAGAAACTGTGGTGATACTTTATTTGTGATGAAATGTGATATTTTATTTGTATGTTAATAAATAAAGTTGCCTGGAGATCAGAGGTCAAATAGCCATTAAGCAGAAGTCCGGTGGTGGTAGCACATGCCATTAATCCTATCACATGGCAGGCAGAGTCTCTGTGTGGTCAAGGACACAGCCAAGCATGGTGACACGAGCCTTTAATCCCAGTACCAACTACAGAGACCTGGAGGTCTGTATAGACAGGCAGTGATGAGGAAGTCATGTGGCTGGGCTTAGAGGCAATGAGAAGGCAGCACATAAAGGCAATAGAAACACAAGTCAGGTAGGAAGAAACTCTCTCTCTGGGGAAGCTACTGCTGGTGGTAAGCTAAAGCTAGCCATGGCTATTGCTCTGATCTCTTTGGCTATTACCTCTGTATTTGGCTCTGTGTTTTTTATTTACTAAGACTAGAATTTCGTCTACAAGAAACTGTGGTCTAGATGTATTGTTGAAAGAAGAATGTATTTCAATACTAATACTAATAATACTAATACTAATACAACTAATAATAGACTCTGTCTTGAGGCTTTCACCTCTGCTACCCCTTCCTTGCATGATTTGTAAAATGTTAATCATAGTTGCTTTCTGTGTTTCAAAGTCCTTGAGCCATTAAATGCTCTGCCTCTTATAAAATTCCCACTTACATGTCTTTTAATTTGGTTCAATATTATCTATAACTTAGAGTCATTTTTCTAATTTTTTCCCTTTTAAAATATTTTTATTCTTTGAAATGTTGACATATTTATTCAACATATTTTAATCACAGCCATGCACCACTACCTCCCTCCACTCCCCCTCATGACTCCTCCCCTGTGTCTCCCTCCCAGCTTCATGTCTTCCTTTTCATTGTTCTTTGTTTTTCACATTTTTTATTTTATTAAGAGATTCTCTATTCATTTTACATATCAACCTCAGATTCCCCTGTCCTTCCTCCTTCCACCTCCCAGCCTCCCCCCCACAACACACCCCCAATTCCTACCTCCTTCAAGGCAAGGTCTCCCATGGGGAGTCAGCAGAGCCTGGTCCATTCAGTTGAGGCAGGTACAAGCCCCTCCTCCCTGCACCAAGACTGTGCAAAGTGTCTCATCATAGGCACTAGGTTCCAAAAAGCCAGCAAATGCACTAGGGACAGGTTCCAGTCCCACTGCCTGGGACCCTCCTAAATAGTTCAGGCTAAAAAACTGTCTTACTTATCCAGAGGACCTAGTCCAGTAACATAGGTGCTCTTCAGCTATTGGCCCACAGTTCGTGTGTTTTCACTAGTTTGGCTAGTTGTCTTTTTATTTTTTCCAACCATAGTCTCAATATCTCTTGCTCATAGAATCCCTCCTCTCATCTAGTGGACTCCTGGAGCTTCACCTGGGACCTGGCCATGGATCTCTGCATCTGCTTCCATCAGTCACTGGATGAGAATTCTATGATTACAGTTAGGGTATTCAATCATCTGATCACCAGAGTAGGTCAGCTCAGGCACCCTCTCAACCACTGCCAGTAGTCTATGGTAGAGTCATTTTTGTGGATACCTAGGGATCTTCCTAGCACTCTGCTTGTCCCTATTCCCATAGTGTCTTCATTTATCATGGTATCTCTTTCCTTGTTGTCCCACTCTGTTCCTGATCCAGCTTGAACCTCTTGTTCCCCTAAGCTCTCCTTCCACTGACCCTTGCCCTCCATTACCACCACTCACTCCCAATTTTCTCACATAGATCTCATCCATTTCTCCATTACTGGGTGATCCCTGTGTCTTTCCTAGGGTCCTCCTTACAGATTACTACTCAGCAGAGAAAAACAATGACATCATGAGGATTGCAGACAAATGCATGTAACTAGAAAATATCATCCTGAGTGAGGTAACCCAGACTCAGAAAGACAAACATGTTATGTACTCTCACTCATAAATGGATACTAGATGTAAGGCAAAGTATAACCATTTTTCTAATTTATTATGAAAATTCCTTCTTCAGAAGATTCTTCAGAGTGAAGCTTTCTCTCACTGTATACTCTTATACGCAGACTAAAGATTCCTTTCCATGAATTTTCCTGTCTTAATTGTCATCTTGTTTCCTCCTTTATGCAAAGATATTGAACTGCACACATGATGTTTTGTTCTAATATCATTACATTCTATGTTCTCTCTTACTCTGAACTCTCTGGGGTCTATGATAAAATGTGCACATTGCAGGTTCCACAAAAAAATAGAGAAGTTTATAATATTTTTAAGTTTAATGATTTTCCCATAATTTAAGCTGCGAATATTAACATATGGCTCACTCTAGATTTCTCCAATATAATTTGCCAATATATTTGATTAAAAACTTTAACTTATTTTGACAGAATCTAGCATTACATCTACATGAAAAATATCTGATGCCTGCTAAAGTAAATTTTATTCTAACATCCATGGAAATCATGCAATGATATTGAATACTTGGGGATTAAAAAAAAAAAAAAACATGAAATGTGAAGTGCCTGATATACACTGAAAAAATAATAGTTTTCACATGTTATGGAGTAATAATACCAAAATGATAGTTTTGTCTAATTTAATATAAATAATTATATAGAACAGCAAGACATTCATCTTTTTTTAATATTTTTATTTTTTCCATTTTTAAAATTTATTTTACAATACTATTCAGTTCTACATAATAGCCACAGATTCCCTTGTTCTCTCCCTTCCTGTCCCCTCCCCTTCCCCCCAGCCCAACCCCCATTCCTACCTCCTCCAGATCAAGGCCTCCCCCAAGGACTGGGATCGACCTGATAGACTCAGTCCAGGCAGGTCCAGTCCCCTCCTCCCAAATTGAGCCAAGTGTCCCTGCATAAGTCCCAGGTTTCAAACAGCTAACTCATGCAATGAGCCCAGGACCTGGTACCACTGCCTAAATGCCTCCCAAACAGATCAAGCCAATCAACTGTCTCACCTATTCAGAGGCCTGATCCAGTTGGGGCCCCTCAGCCTTTGGTTCATAGTTCATGTGTTTCCATTCATTTGGTTATTTGTCCCTGTGCTTTATCCAATCTTGGTTTCAACAATTCTCGCTCATATAAACCCTCCTCTTTCTCACTAATTAGACTCCCAGCGCTCCACCAGGGGCCTTGCTGTGGATGTCTGCATCCAGATTCCTCAGTCCTTGGATGGGGGTTTATGGCCCAACTATTAGGGTGTTTGGCCATCCCATCACCAGAGTAGGTCAGTCCCGGCTGTCTCTCCACCATTGCCAGCAGTCTTTTGTGGGGGGTATCTTTGTGGATTTCTGTGGGCCTCTTTAGCACTTTGTTTCTTCCTTTTCTCACGTGGTCTTCATTTACCATGGTCTCCTATTCCTTGTTCTCCCTCTCTTTTCTTGATCCAGCTAGGATCTCCTGCTCTCTTTCCCTCGACCCTCACCGTTCATTGCTCCCACTCATGTCCAGGCTGTTCATGTAGATCTCATCCATTTCTCCGTGTCTTTCTTGGAGTCCCATTTTCCATGTAGCCTCACTGGTGATGTGAGTAGCAGTCCAGTCATCCTTGTTCCACATCTAGCATCTTCCTATGAGTGAGTACATACCATATTTGTCTTTCTGAGTCTGGGTTACCTCACTCAGGATGATTTTTTCTAGATCCATCCATTTGCCTGCAAACCTCATGATGTCATTGTTTCTCTCTGCTGAGTAGTATTCCATTGTGTATATGTGCCACAATTTATTTATTCATTCTTCAGTTGAAGGGCATCTAGGTTGTTTCCAGGTTTTGGCTATTACAAACAATGCTGATATGAACATAGCTGAGCAAGTGCTCTTGTGGTATGATTGATCATTTCTTGGGTATATGCCCAGGAGTGGTATAGCTGGATCTTGGGGAGATTGATTCCCAATTTTCTAAGAAAGCGCCATATTGATTTCCAAAGTGGTTGTACAAGCTTGCATTCCCACCAGCAGTGGAGGAGAGTCCCCCTAGTTCCACATCCTCTCCAGCATAAAGTGTCTTCAGTGTTTTTGATCTTAGTCATTCTGACAGGCGTAAGGTGGTATCTCAGAGTTGTTTTGATTTGCATTTCCCTGATGATTAGGGATGTTGAGCAATTCCTTAAATGTCTTTCAGCCATTTGAGTTTCCTCTGTTGAGAATTCTCTGTTTAGTTCTAAAGCCCATTTCTCAATTGGACTAGACATTCATCTTGAATAAAGCAAAGAGAACTATGAAAAACACAGAGGCACATCAGACATAATGAGAAGGCCTTGCTTTCAGGTTTAACTTAAGAGTACCCATTGATGGCCTTTGCCTCCAGGGCTAAGATTCTGTGCTTTGTTGAGATTTTTACAAATGGTATAGCTCTTATCATGTCGTGGTAGTGGAAACTGATATCTTTTAGATGCAAGGACAGTTTACCAACAAGGAAGTGTGACACTTGGACACATCTCTATGCCATGGGAAGCTCTTGCAGGTCATAAGCTAGCCACTACAGATCCCCGGTGCTAGGGAAGGTGCAGGCAACTTAAGCTGGCACTGAGAGAACTGCTGTGCATCAGTAATGTGCAAAGTGTAACCATGAGGAAAGTCCTTTTCTTCTGTCACAGCCAGCCAGGCTTTCCTGAGAACTAACACAAGGAATTTGTCAAAATCGAATCCAGAGTTCCCTGTGAAGTGTAACTCTATAGATAAGTGCCACAGTTATTGCCTTCTTTTTAAAGGTAAGAGTGATGACTCTTTGAAAATCTTGGTAAAGTCCCTAAGCTAATGCATCTTTGTAGATAAGTTCACTATGAGAAGTTATGAATTTAAGCTGTATAAACAACCTACAGCATATTTATTTTAATATCTAATAAATTAAAGGATTTTTGACTTCTTAGAAAGACCTACTTTTTACACAACATATTCTCTCTTCTTCAATGCACCCAAAAGATAAACATTTTTACCTTGGTTAATAAATATTGTCAAAATTGTTTAAGACTAGATAATTAAATTAAACTAATACAACACAATTTATCCAATGGTGATTATTTGAAATATCATTAGTGTTTATGGTTTTATTTTTGATACTAATTAACAAAAAAATGGAATTATAAGGGTAAATACTGTGTTTTCAATGTGAGGTCCAACTTTGAAACTTGGTTTACCATTCTATATTAGATATGACCACTTTTATCTTTTGAGAGACAAAAATGCATAATGAAAATGTAGTAAGAAATCCTTAAACAATACAGTTCAGAGTAATTAAAAATTGATTTCAATCTATTTGAGAATTCATGATACATGATTAGAAATTTTGTTTGGTTTTTCACAGTGTTTTACTATTAAGTCTCTCTATAAGCTGTTTTTACTTTGAGAATTTAAGTGTATTCCAACCATATGAAAAATACTTTACCCAAATTTCTTTTTCTTAGGTTATAAGATGCTAAATCCTATGTATATGGAAAGCATTTAAAATTGGATTAACTATAACTTATAACTAACATAAGAAAAACTATATACAAAAGTACAATAAGTATATACAATATATACAAGTAATAAATACCTAAACAATGTCTAGTTCATTTGTATTTGACAAATTCAGAGAAAATAATTCGATTTTCTATCCTATTGTATCTAATTCACTTTCTATCCTAATTAATCTTCAACTATAAATAACTAATCTTCAACTCCCTCAGAGATCCAAGAAGGAAATAATACTAGCTAACAAAAATAAAAACAGGAAGTACATGCAAGCACCTTCCAAAAAATTGTGAGTTGACAGAAACAGCCAGCTGCTTGGACAGTCATGTGGGGTTCTCTGCAGTGTTGGGGCATCATTTTCAGCCTATAGGCTTAGCATATCTGACAGACTCATTTGTGAAGTAGGATGTACACAAGGTCAACAGTTCAACCTCACATTGGGTGAGAGCAGTCTATATACCAGATTAAATGTAAGAAATATTTATAGCTAGTATGAATTTCTTAACTTAGTTAGAAAGATACTGAAAATTAAAATAACTTTATTCTTTCACATATTGTCTATATCTGCTTGATATATTATAATTACTCTAGGTTTGAGATAAATTATTTTTTATCTATTTAACAAAATACATAAATATTTTATGTTATCAGTAATTTTGAAAAAACAGAT
This sequence comes from Peromyscus leucopus, assembly GCF_004664715.2. Lineage (NCBI taxonomy): Eukaryota > Metazoa > Chordata > Mammalia > Rodentia > Cricetidae > Peromyscus > Peromyscus leucopus. Next base: position 88,532,085 of record NC_051068.1, on the reverse strand, counting down.
TGATTTTTTCTTAATATATAATAATATTTGAATTCTTTTTTGAAGGGCACATTGCTTGCTTAAAGATAAATTACTATTGACTGCATATCTACATGTAAAAATAAAGAGATTAGAAACACACACACCTGATTATCTTGTCAAAGTGTAAGACAAATCTAGTTCATCTGATTATATCGATCATTTGTTTATGTGATTTTCAAAATTAATGTGAAATCCTATTTCCCCTCACACTCTCAAAATGAAACTTTGGATTGCTATGAAAATCCCTCCAGTTACCTCAACCTGAAGCATTTCTGTGTAAAGTATCATTCATACTACAGGATTTTATAACCACATAAAGGGCAGTGGGAACTGTGGCTACTCTGAAAGTGGGGCTCTTTTAGAGATTAAATCACTTTGAAGTACTAACATTTACAGGAAAAGGCAGCATCCAACATCTAGATTCTGGTGAAATATTCTATTATGAATATGACTGCAAGAGCAGACTAAGATCTATACCATTTTATGAGGTTCCTTAACTGCATCTTAAAAATTTAGAATTGACAGTAACTATAGATTAAACTTTAAGGAGAGAGGTTTGCCAAGACACCTATTTCATTTATATTGTAGTGTTACCATGTGCATCATGAGTGTGCTGAACTTCCCTTATGTTTTGAAAGCTTCCCTTAAGGCCTTACTTTCCATCTCACTTACTTCACAGACATGAAGTGTAACCCTGAACATGTTCTTATGAAGAATGATCTGCAGACAGAGGAGTTTGATTTTGGAGATTGCCTTACTCTTTGTTCCTTTGTTTTGTTGTAATTATTGAGGTTTTAATTATGTTTATGTTTACTCTTCCAAACTTGGGAATATTTAGTTGTATCATGAATGATCGGAATGCTTAAGGTGTGTCTTCACTAACATGTGAAGTACCACTTTGTCACAGAAATTTTCATAAATTTGTTTCACACCTCTTATAAGTTGCCAAGCTTTTGGTGTAGGCACTTCTAATTACATGGCTCCTAGCACTTACAGAAAAATTGTCCTAAAAATAACCTGTAATTGTCTTGTAGCCATGGCCCACACTCTCAATTATCTAGGATGCACCACAGAATTAGGAGTAATTCTAAGAATCTTTTCATGAAGCTTTTAGAACTGACAGTCTGTCCACTGAAATACATACTTTCACTTATCACAGAATGATTTAGCACTTAAAGATTGCCTCATTTTTTAAGTATATATGACAATAAAGTAAGCATATATAACTGTGAGAAGCAGGCAATTATAATTTAGAATAACATGGTGTTTTCAAAGTTATCATGCCAAGGGCTATAATTGACTCTGAAGACAACAGGCCTATTTTGAGGGTTATTCTAAGGGAAACAGATGGAGAAGTTATGTTATGATCTAGGAGGTAATTTTTGAACACAGAAAAGTGTGCTTAAGTTGAGACAGGTTCAATGTGCTAAACAGTGGTTATTGAAATAGATTTAAATCAGTCCTATATAGAGATCTTGAATTACAAAGTTTGGAGTTGAGGAAGTTGTACCAAATTTTGCAGAAACAATAAATCTTTGCATCCCTATCAGTATCAACAACAACAAAAAAAGAACAACACAGTTGCATTCCCAGGATAGGCATCATCTATGAATAATCAGTAATTACATTTTCTAATAGCTGGTGTAGAAAGTGCTTCTGAGGAGGGATTTTGGGAGAACATTTTAGACATTTCTAATGTAGCTGGAGAACCCAATGTGCTACTTTCCTTTTGTTACTCGAATGTTTTTAAAAATCATTTATTTAATTATTTATTACATATGTGTGGAGGATGCACACCACAGACCCATCCACCTTGCACTCTCCCACAGTCATTTGTCTACCTTCTTACAGGGGTAGTTCAGATGACTAGCAGGGGGAGTTGATCCTCTTCTTCTACTATGTGAGTTCCAATGTCAAATTCAGGTCTTCAGGCTTGGTGGCAGACACCTTAAACTGCAGAGTTAACTATCTCAGTAGCCTCGTGGTTTTTGAATGCTTTTGCACTGCTTCAATTCATGTCTTGGGTGAGATTTTCAAGTACAACAATTGTAGAATACAAATGGGAGGCCTGTAAGTAGCTTAAAGGCATTCATCCTTAGGAATGGGTTAATGCCACTGTACAAAGGCATGTGAGTATGTTTCTCCCATTATTTTCATGATGATAACCATGACATTTTCATCATTCTAACCAGTCATAGAGTATAATGTTCAAATTGTCATATTAAAACTAGAAATCACACAAATTATGGGTATCAAATACACGGAAGTCCCTGTCTGCAGAGCAGTGAAGAACTCAATAAGTTCTATTAAAATGAAGTGGCTGCTGGTATTCCACTATGGCAACACAAAGAGGCTAAGACAGAAAGAAAGTAGTATTACTATACAAGTACTTGGAAACATCAAAGTGACTTTGGAATTAGTTCATCGGTAAATATATGTGTATCAGATATAGTTTTGATATGAAGGCTGAGAAGGACTGCATTGCTGTGAATAGTTGGTTAAGGGAGATTCAGCAGGGGGTTTAGAAGAAGAGTAATGAAGTTTTCAGAGTTTATCTAAGTGATCACAAGAAGAATATGGGGCCTGGTTATTTATAGACCCAGTCTTAACTCCACCTCAGCAGCTGTAAGGTAGAGGTTGTAAGGGTTATGTCTTTCTCTGAAGATGACAGTTTTTTTCTTGTCTTGTACCTCGCTTTGATCTCATACATTCTTTCCACCATGTCTCTTTGATTGAGATATTATAAGACATGTTTAAAAGTGTTTACTCAAGGTTTCTATCTGACAGATTATTATCCTACTATTTTTCAGTCAACCATGGTCATCTAATTTTAGTGGCTATTGTAATGAGTCTTTGTCCTGCCAGCCAGTTCCCAAATAATAGCAGGGAGACTTATATTAATTATGAAAACTCACCTTTTGATGTAGGAGTATCTCAACTAGTCCTTATAACTTAAATTAGCCCATTTTTTAATCTATACTCTGCAACATGGCATTACATCTCCTCCATCTGGCACCTTTTGTTTCCTCCCTATGTCTGGCTGGCAACTCTGCCTTTCCACTTCCCAAAGTCCTCTCTGTCCTCAAAAGTCCCTCCTATACCTCCTGTCTAGCTGTTGGCCATTCAGCTCTTTTTAACACCAATCAGCAACCTGTCTTCACACAGTATACAAATATTTCTCAATATTTCCCTTTGTTTCTAAATAAAAAGGAAAGGTTTTAACATTAACATACTAAAACTATATATAATAAAAAACAATTATCAAGTAAGAATTACATTCACAGTGTCTAGTCTAGTTTGTATTTGGTAAATTCTGAAAAAGTACTGTATTTTCTATCCTATCTTGGGGATACAAAGTTTTCTGTATAATTCATTTTCTATTCTAAATTTTATTACCAACCCAAAACTATCTTTTTAGATCTCAAAATATTTTCTTAGATAAACAATGTAAGCTTTTACTTTTCTCACACTTATAAACTTTATATTAGTTATGTAATTTTCTTTTCTGAATTTGGTAACAAGGGAAACTCTAACTATAATTATCTCATCTTCAACTCCATCAGAGATGTGAGAAGGACATAATATTACCTAAGTAAGCAGGAAGTGCAGAGCAAAGAAGTTCCAAAACTATAGAAATGGCAGGGACAGCTGGCTGCCTGAACAGTCACCCAAGGTTGTTATGCAGCTTTAGGAAATCCATCTTCAGCCTACAGCTCTAGAATATCTAACACAAAATCACAAATATTCTACAACAGCTCTTCCAGGATCAGGGCTGTTTTCACATTAATGAAAATGACTATGTTACTTCAGGGCTTTCTTCTCCATTTCTAAACATTTATTCCAGAAAATCTCATTTTATCTTCGACTTATAACTTCGTATTAATTGGTGATATTCAGACTCCAGTCAAATGTATTCAGAAAGAAGTCAAAGTGGTCCCATTGGTCCCCTCAAGTACAACACTAAGGGATTAAATTGCAACAAATTGAATAGATTAAAAACATGAACAAGGATAAAGGCAAAGTTTCTAAGCCACAGGAAATCTAAGAGAATACTGAAAGTACTTCATTGTATAAGTGAGCATGTATCATAGAATAACAGATGCTGGCCATCAAATCTAATCTAAGATCTTTTCAGGGGTCAGCACCTTCACAGAACAATTTCAACTACAAGTTCCTTTAATGGAAATGCAACCTGTACTCATCATTCAGACACTTCAGTGTAAAACTATGGGGATTACAGAGACCCAGCTCATTTCCTTGGGAAGATACGAGGTATCTGGTTATCTATTAGGTGAATAATTTTGTTAGAGTTCTGCTCTCTAAATTTGTTTAAGTCCTAGATAAGAAGCAGTACATGTTATGAAAAAGTACTATACAATTATGCATAGCATATATAAATTATGGTGTGATATATCATAACAGATCTGTCTCTATGAATGTGTGGTCAGAAATTTTAAATGTTTTTCCTAAATTATAATCCATTTATTGCAATCCATTCATAAAAGTATATTAGTAAAATGCTATTGAGGATAAGTGCATCTTGCCTTTGGTTACACTAATATGTAAGCTTAGATTTGATAAATAGTTTTTTGAACTCTGAAATGATATAATGAAGAGCAACAAGTGAGGTTTGACTTCTCTTTCTTAGCTATAAAGGACACTTTGGACTTGGAATTAGAATTCATTTTGAATTTAGTGAGAATTTCTTAATCAGTAATTATGAATAAAATGACTAATAAGTATGCATATAGCTAAACATATTCTCATAAAAGATTTTAATTTATTGGTAGCTTATGTGTTATGCAGAGAGCATACATTAGCCATCTGGAAATTTTTAATTTTTTAAAGAAATTACATAAATTAAAAATTAAGTTCTTTCAGAGAATTTTGCAGAAAATGTTAGTTATATTCTTTCTTAAGGGAGAATTCTAATTCATCATAATATTCACTATATACTCAGGTATATTTCAAATGATGCATACTTAAATGAACATTCTGGTTAATACATACAATATCTGCTACATACTGAGTATCCAATTTCTCCTCCAATCTTGATGAAGTCTTTTCAAAATAAAAGTATTCTAGGTATTTTAATACATCATATATTCATAATTTATAATTTTCCATAACATTTAGTATTACTTAAAATGTCACTGGGGTCAACAGAATGCTCATTAAATAGAATGAAATAGGCTCTACCTGTTTTAGATATGTAATATATCAATAAATATTTTCAATCACTAAGAGAAAGGCTATAGAATATGTCACTTCTCAGAACTTATTTGTAACTCCATTTTGCAATGACTTAGTGATATATTATTTTCCCACAAGATATGCTTTGAGATACATTTGTGTGTTATATAAATAAATCCACGCTAATCCCCTTTGGTATGTAAGAATATACACTATGAGAGACTTATTTGTGGACGGGGAGATACTTGAAATGGAGATTGAGATATAGCTAACGAGAATAGACACATCTGGGACATCACAGCCGCTACTTATAAACAAGGGCAGTTGTGTAACTAAAGCAGACTTCTTTTCAGGGACTCAGTCACCATGTGTTTTCACTCGATCTTAGCCATGTTGATGACTTTGTGATCTCTGATTATGAGAGTTGAGTGAAGCAATGCTGCATTGGTCCAAAAGTAGATAAAATAACTTGATCTACATTTCCAACAATACATATGTTTGCCCTACTTTCTCTTGTTTCTCTGTCAATCTGTATTTTCCATTCTTTCATGTGAAACTCTCAATATGCCATTTAAAAAAATTGATCCTGTTGTATCTGGTCATATCCCCAAACTGTGATTTTTATCTTCACATCAAAGTGTTGGATCCTTGTCAAGGCAGAGAAATATGAACTCTTTTTTAGTATAATTATTTGACTTATAATTCAATTCACTGATTATGTCCAGCGATTATGTATTTCTGTATCATTAACAAGAGATTTTGAAAATTAAAAACATCTTACTCATTTACCAGTATCCATACTATTATCAATAACAATGTATAGCACTATTAAGTTAATATAAATTTAATTGATACATATATTAACTAATTATTAAATTATTAAGATCTAAATGAGATAACCACTGTGCTATAAGATTACTTAAAACTTAAAATTTTAAGATTCATAGTAGTTACTCTATCATTTGAACAAGTCTATAGCATAAATATGTGTATGTATATATGAGGATACACACACACACACACACACATATCCCCAAAGACCTGACATGTTTTTAAAAAATCAAGCTTTATAAATTAAAATAAAAACGAATATTTTCTCATTAAATAAAATAACTTATCTTTAAGTAAACTCATTTTACTAGTGCATATTATTTATACAGAACAATGAATTAATTTTGACATTTTCACATTTGCACATAATACACTAATTATATTTGCACATTCTGTACTCCCCTTTTCTCCCTGATACCCTTATCACTTATTATCTCTCTCCTACTTTCATATCATTTTGTTTGTTTCTTAATTCTCAATTCATGATCTTACTAAGTAGCTTAATAGAACACACTTTGCAGATTGTATTAGCCTTAACCTTGAAATCAGCTTGCCCAGAATCTTGAATTCTGGGGTTATAGGAATTTGCCGACCTATATAGCACCTACTCACATCACCAGTGAGGCTACCTGGAAAACAGGACCCTAAGAAAGACACGAGGATCGCTCAATGATGGAGAAATGGCTGAGATCTACATAAACAACCTGGACATGAGTGGGAACAATGAAGGGCAAGGGCCGAGGGAAAGAGAGCAGGAGATCCCAGCTGGATCAAGAACAGAGATGGAGAACAAGGAATAGGAGACCATGGTAAATGAAGACCACATGAGAAAAGGAAGAAACAAAGTGCTAAAGAGGCCCACAGAAATCCACAAAGATACCCCCACAAAAGACTGCTGGCAATGGCCGAGAGACAGCCGGGACTGACTTACTCTGGTGATGGGATGGCCAAACACCCTAATGGTTGGGCCAGAAACCCCATCCACGGACTGAGGAATCTGGATGCAGAGATCCACGACTAGGCCCCCGGTGGAGCACTGGGAGTCTAATTGGCAAGAAAGAGGAGGGTTTATATGAGCGAGAATTGTTGAAACCAAGGTTGGATAAAGCACAGGGACAAATAGCCAAATGAATGGAAACACATGAACTATGAACCAAAGGCTGAGGGGCCCCCAACTGGATCAGGCCCTCTGAATAGGTGAGACAGTTGATTGGCTTGATCTGTTTGGGAGGCATCTAGGCAGTGGTACCAGGTCCTGGGCTCATTGCAGGAGTTAGCTGTTTGAAACCTGGGACTTATGCAGGGACGCTTGGCTCAATCTGGGAGGAGGGGACTGGACCTGCCTGGACTGAGTCTATCAGGTCGATCTCAGTCCTAGGGGGAGGCCTTGCTCTGGAGGAGGTGGGAATGGGGGTTGGGCTGGGGGGAAGGGGAGGGGGCAGGAAGGGGGAGAACAAGGGAATCTGTGGCTGTTATGTAGAACTGAATAGTATTGTAAAATAAAATAAAATTTTAAAAAATATTCCATATATGAAAAAAAAATGTTACATTTCTCCTCTGAGTCTGGCCTATTTTAAAGTGATATTTCTAGTTTCTTTTACCCCTTCCCGAAAATGTCTTGATTTTGTTCTTCTTCATGACTAAAAAATACTTGACTATATCCATTTAAACATTCTCTATATTCATTCATCTGTTCTTTACGTGTGTCTATTCTGATTACATAATTTAAATACTGTGAATCATGCTGTGATAAACATGGATCCATCTCTACTATGCATGGTCCTTTATTATGCGATAGATGGGTAACATGGAAGTTCTATTTGTAGTTTTTAGAGGATCCTCTAGACATAGTGGCTGAACTTGTTTTTTTTTTTTTTTTTAATTAAGATTTTTTTTTCATTTTACACATCAATCAAAGATCCCACTCTTCCCTCCTCCTCCCCCCGCAGCCTTGCCCCTCAACCAATCCCCCATTCCCCCCCCCACAAAAAGGCAATTGTCTCACCAGGCAGAGGGCCTAGGCCAGTCCCATGCAGGCTCCACAGCCATTGATCCAACTTTCATGAGTTCCCACTAGTTTGGTTTGGTTGTTCTCTGCAGGTTTCCCCATCATGATCCTGATGTACTTGCTCATAGAATCCCTCTTCTCTCTCTTTGACTGGAATCCTGGAGCTTTTGCCTGGTGTTTTGCTGTGGATCTCTGCATCTGCCTTTATCAGTTATTGGAGAAAAGTTCTATCATGATAGGGCATTCACTGATCTGATCACCAGACACTGAGAGCAAAAATTAATAAATGAGACCTTCTGAAACTGAGAAGCTTCTGTAAGGCAAAGCACACAGTAAATAAGACAAATGACAGCCTACAGAATGCGAAAAGATCTTCATCAACCCAACATCTGACACAGTGCTGATCTCCAAAATATATAAAGAAATCAAGAAACTAGACATCAAAATAGCGACCAATGCAATTAAAACATGGGCTATAGATCTAAACAGAGAATTCTCAAAGGGGACTGGACCTGCCTGGACTGAATCTACCAGGTTGAACTCAATCCTGAGGGGAGTCTTTGCCCTGTAGGAGATGGGAATGGGGGTGGGCTGGGGGAAAGGTGGAGGGGAGGGCGGGAGGGAGGGAGAACAAGGGAATCCATGGCTGATATGTAAAATTAATTTAAAAGAAAAAAAAGAATTTCAAATGACTGAAAAACACTTAAGGAATTGCTCAACATCCTTAATCAGCAGGGAAATGCTAATCAAAACAACTCTGAACACTTGTCAGAGTGTCTGAACTTCTATACATTCTCATTAATGGCATATAACACACCCTATTTTCCTATCTCCTGGCCAGCATTTTTTTTTTTTTTTTTTTTTTTTTTTTGGTTTTTCGAGACAGGGTTTCTCTGCGTAGCTTTGCGCCTTTCCTGGAGCTCACTTGGTAGCCCAGGCTGGCCTCGAACTCACAGAGATCCGCCTGACTCTGCCTCCCGAGTGCTGGGATTAGAGGCGTGCGCCACCACTGCCCGGCTGGCCAGCATTTTTTATGCTTTATATAGTCTTCTTCTATCCATCTGACTGGGTTGAGAATTAGCTTGTAGTTTAGAAATGTATGTTCCTGATAGCTAAAATTCTATGTTGTTTTCTGGTTACCCACTAAATTCAAAATCTTCTACACGCATTATCTAAGCAGAGATGATCTTCTTATATGATTATGTTCAATCTTATGTGTCAGTTTGGACAAATAAGAGATTATGATATATCTGCTTAAATAGTATTTCTGTGCACATTTGAGGAGATATACCCCAAAGATGTTATCATTGGCAACAAAAAACTTAATAAGGAAGATTTCTTCTTCCAGGTGTTGGTGGATAGTGAACATCCTTTGAAGGTTTTAATAGAACAAAAGCATAATCTGGGGATGAATTTACATTCCTTCCTGAGTGCCTCTCCCTGCTTTGAATCTTCAGTTCTCTGACTATCTGATGGGGCTCCAAATTTTACACCAGCAATATTCTCCTCAACCACCGTTTCTAAACTTTTCATTTTATTATGGAAGTTACATTACCTGCTTTTCTGGTTTTTCAGCCTGTAGTTTGGAGACCACTTATATGCCTAGATTTTCTTGTTCTGCAGTCTTCCAATGGCATAGAATACCCGAGTCTCATAATCTTATCACAAGAAGACAGAAAGACTGCTCGTGTTCATGGACTAGTATAATCTCTATTATTTAAATGGGTGTATTACTGAGAGTAATCAATAGATTCCACACAATTCCCATAAAATGCTAAAAGACTCTTTACAATTCAAACATGAAAACAAACATTAATGATTGTATAGAAACACAGAAGGGCCACAATAGTCAAGGCAAATCTACAAGAAAAAAAGAAAGCAATTCTGGTTATTAGTGTTCAGTTTCAAAGAATGCAATAGCGTTTACTAGCAAAAACAGCACAGTGTCAGTGTGCATGCACACATACAGAGAGACAGACAGACAGAGAGTGCTGCATCCTGCCTGACTATCTAACAGTCTTGAATGGAGGAGTGAGGATTAAGAAATAATGGAGCTCAGTGGTAGAGCACTTGCCTAGCAAGCGCAAGGCCCTGGGTTCGGTCCTCAGCTCCAGAAAAAAAAAAAAAAATCTGTAGAACAACCTTTGGCCAGGCGGTGGTGGCGCACGCCTTTAATCCCAGCACTCGGGAGGCAGAGGCAGGTGGATCTCTGTGAGTTCGAGGCCAGCCTGGGCTATCAAGTGAGTTTCAGGAAAGGCACAAAGCTACACAAGAGAAACCCTGTCTCGAAAAACCAAAAACAAACAAGCAAAAAAAAAAAAAAAAAAAAGAAATAATGGACATAAAAGCAGAGATGTAGTTGATGTAAAAGAAAAAGACAGAGACACAGAATAGCATCAGGAGACTCTGAGTCTATACCTCAGTGGCCCTGAGTTTATTTCTCAGAGGCTTTTTATACCCAAATCAGGGGAGGCAAAAGGCCTCCTTCTCTCAAGGACTGTATGATTAAAGGTACAAACAAGTGTAAACACCTCCTTAATTCTCAAGTCATCTACTAACCATGCCTTCGGTTAAATATCCTGTTATCTAACCTTGAAGAGTAAGATACCTGGTAACCATGTCTTTGACCAAACATCATTAATACAGCCTTAAAGAGCAAAGAGAAGCTTGAACTCCCCGACCTTGAGTCAAGATGGAATCAAGCAACAAACTGGAGTCCTTTGTGGGCTCCCACAAGAGAGAGGCAAACACACACACACACACACACACACACACACACACACACGCACACACACACACACATACACACAGAGAGAGAGAGAGAGAGAGAGAGAGAGAGAGAGGGAGAGAGAGAGAGAGAGAGAGAGAGGTAGGGAGGGAGGGAGAGAGAGAGAGAGAGAGACTTTGACTATCTCTGGAGGTGCCAAAAAAAAAAAAAAAAAACACACTGGAGAAAATACAGCCTCTTCACCAAATGAAAATTAGTATTTAATATTTTAGTTACCATTAAAAGGAACCACACTAAATCCAAACTAAGTATCATTACAGTAACAAAATAAAGTGAGTAACTGTAAACAGTAACTTCTCTGCAGCATGTATTTATCTACTACCTACTTCACCTAATTTGAAAAGTCTTAAATGGGATGACCCCTATGAAAAGCAACGTTATCGGTGAGAATGCAGGGCGTATGAACCATCAGTTTACAGGCTCTATTCATTCCCCAAGTAATGTAGATCAGAACTAGCCACCAAGTTTCTTTTTCATAATTTTTGAAATAAGTTATTTTTTTATTGATACTGTTTTTTCAACTGGTAGTGTTTGGTTTCATCTTAGGTCGCTGGGCTAATTCTTTCATTCTTGATCACCTAAGCAGTGTTGGGTATAGGTATCTAGTGGAGTGGGCCTTAATTCAAATCAAACATTGGTTCTCCCATAAGTTCTGTACCACCATTGCCCTAGCATATCTTACAGGCAAGATAGATTTTTAGGTCAAACATTCTGTGCTTGAGTTGGTATTTATCTTTCTATTTTGGTAGCCTACAGCATACCATTCCATACTGAAGACACTACTAGAATGGAGGGGTGAAGGCACTGTGTAGGCACAATCTCGATTTATCCATGTTCAATGAATGGTGTATGTAATCTAATGATATTTTGCCATGTTCACAGATCAGTGCTCTATTAAGCAATCATCAAAGAAGCTTCCTCATGGAGCAGATGGAAACAGATGCAGAAACCCACAGCCAGACATTATGTAGAAAGAGAGTCCTTAGAACACTCAAGTCTAGATAGGATGACTCCATCAAATCCCACTCCTCAGAGCTCAGGGGAACCCCATGGATTAGGAGGCAGATAGAGTGTAGAAGCCAGAGGGGATAGAGGGCACCAAGAGGACAAGGTCCTAGGAATCAACAGAGTGACGCTCCTATAAAGTCACAGAGATTAAAGCAGCAGACGCAGGGCACACAGGTCTGCACCAGGACCTCTGCTTATATATTATAGCTTTCAGTGTAGTATTTTTAAGGGACTCTTGCTGTGAGATGGTCTTTCTATATGCTATGAATATGTGTTGTTACCACTGGTTAATAAAGAAGCTGCTCTGACCTATGGTAAGACAGGTTATAGCCAAGCAGGAAATCCAAGCAAAGATACAGGGAGAAGGAAGGCACAGCGATGGAGGTGCTTAGAGTCACCAGGGGAACAAGATGTAATGGAACTCAGGAAAAGCCACAACACACATGGCAATACATAGATTAATAGAAATGGGTTAATTTAAGATGAAAGAACTAGTTAATAATAAGCCTGCGCCATAGACCCAACAGTTTATAATTAGTATAAGCCTCTGTGTGTTTATTTGGGACCAAGTGGCTGAGGGACACAGGAAAGCTTCTGGTTACAGACTCCTGCATGTATCAATGAATAGACATCTGATTCTTATGGCTGCTCTTGAAGCTCTTCTTTTGTGTTGCCTTGTCCATCCTCAATATAAAGGTTATTTTTTAATCTTATTATATTTTATTTTGTGTGTTTGTTTGTTATCTCTTACAAGCTTGGTCTTTTCAAATGAGAGACAGAAAAGAAGTGGATCCAAATTCGAAGAGTAGCAGGGAAGAACCGAGAGGAGTAGAGGGAAGGTAAACTTTAATCAGCATATGTTATATCAGCAAAGACTCTGTTTTTAATAAAAGGAAAAAATAATTTTTAGACAATTTCATTGCATGAAACAGAACATTAGAAGCTAGAACAAAGCCAAACAATTAGAAGTAGTTCATAGGACAAGTTCTTCTAGACCCTGACAGTGCACATACAGTATTCCATTTGGTTAAGTGAGACTGGACAGTATGGTCATGCTTTATAATACATTATGAGTGTTTGCCAACTCAAAATTACCATGCTCCATAAGTACTTTGATAACCACACTGTTTCAATATGTCAGACAAAATTGCAACCCTTCCTTAGTAACAAGATTTCATTGTTACTTTTGTTATCAAGTAGATTCCCATGCCACAGTATAAATTCTTCCTTATATCATCTGTCTTCAGGTTAGGGCTCACTCCTTGTTACTAAGCATTTTCCCCTTTAAACAAATACCTAATTACCTTTGACAGCATTATAACACTATACAGAGTATTTTTCCTTATGCCAAGTCCTTTGTATTCTACTTATTTAATCTTTCCACGTAATTCACAGAAAACACTGGAAGTTTTTCACATATCTAAATTTATCTTTTGTAAAATGTCAGATAATTAAACTGATGCACTATGAAGCTAGGTTTCCTTTGTCTTTTCAGGGCTCAACAGCTCATTTCTTCTTAGTGTTAAATAATCTATTTGTTTGGATTACCCAAATTTCTCCTTATATTTTCCTCATCTAAGGTGTCATGGCTGCTTCCAATCTTTAATAATTATAACTTAAAGCTGCTATGAGTATCTGTGTGCAAGATTTAAATGACTTCTGATAAATATCAGAGTTTAATAACTAGATAATATGCTAAGAATGTATTTGGTTAGTAAGAAATTGCTGAAGTGTCTTCCAAAGTGGCTTTGTTTTTTGCATTTCCAGATACATAATCCTATTCAATATCCTTACCTGTATTTAGTATAAATCATGTTCTTGGTTTTATGCATCCTATTATATTCACAGTCTCTTTTAGCTGTATTTCTCTGAAAATATATGATATGGGTCATAATGCCATGCCATCATGCCATATGTTTTTTTCACTGTGTACTTAGCATGCATGGACTTCAGATTGGTAATCCAACTGTGAAGAGGTGATTTATATAAATTATTTGCTTCTCTGCTTGCTTGTATCAAATGTTTAAATACTAATGTCTAATTTATAGCACAAATATGCCTGCCGCATGTTAGGTTATTATTAAATAGTAACTATCGATATTCATTACAGCAAAGATATAATGTGCAGTATAATATTTTTTGTAGTTAAATTATTATTCCAAAATTCATTAGTTTTAAAATTATTGAATTCTCAATTTTCTCGATGTAAGTTGAGCTTTCTTATATTTGTTTCATAAATTTATTCTGAAGAAGAAATAACATGAAAATAAAGAAAATAATTTGATAAATATTAAAACCAAACAAATAATCATGAATAGTACATATTTACTTATTTCAATTCAGAATATGAATTTATTCCTATTAAGTTATCTTTATGCTATCTATGTATAGCTTAGGGTGCAATATTTCATAGATTAAGATCACAAAACTAAAACTAACTCATCAAAAAGAAATCTTATGAAAGAAAAAAAATACTATTATTTAAAGATGACCACAAATAACTAATAGAACTTTATAAATGAGAAACCTACAAATAAATCTCAGCTGAGTAGTCTTAATGTAATAAATTAAAAAAAATCTAATCGTAAGCATTGAATATGATATAAACACCACACTTCTGCTATTCTGCTCTACAGAGTGAGAATCAGTAACTAGAAAAAAAAAAACAGCTAATTTTTTCTTCAGTATTCACATGAAAAGAGATCATATAGTGTAAAAATTTAAATTTCCTCATAAAAAATACAAAAACTATCAAGAACAATTTAATCAGTGCTGCAAATAAGTACAATTCTACAAAAAATAATAACTATAAGACAGATGTCCTCTCTCTATCACAGAACAATTCAGTCTGCATCTCTGTAGGTGTGACTCATTTTAAAGAAACTCTCTGAGTTTAGTATGACTTCTTGTATCTCCTAAGGTGAACAGCATGATAAACTGTCATTTTTGCAAGCAAAAATCTCATTGTGCTATTACAATAACAAATTCATCCTCCTGAACTACCTAATCATAGAATCTTAGTAATGTTTTATTTTCTCTCAGCGAAGTATGTGGTAGGGTAGAGGAAAGAAACTCTTTAGGTCTTTCCTTGATGAAACTTTATATATTTCAATAAGTATTTAATAACGGGAAGTTTTCCAAAACGTAGATTGAATCTGAATATTTAGGAGAAAGGAATGACAAAGGAAACAAGAGTTGGAACTAGTAACCCTACCGGGGAGTAATGTCCATCTGAAAGCATGAGAGATAATCGGCTCTTGGAATTTTTTTATTAGCTTCTATTCAGCAGTGCCAATTATAACACTGTAAGAAGAAAGAATAATGGAAAAAAACACATAAGTACCAAATATTTGTTAAATAGACCAGGAAATAAGGGGCCTGATTAGTAGGAAGGATATTAAATTCAAGAGCATTGAGATTGGGAATGCCTATCTCAGATAACTGCCTTCGTTATCCTTCAGAGAATGAAGATTTGTTCTTGATATCTCTATGTAAATGCCTTTCTTTGAAACTGCAGAAGTCCTCAGTCAGATAGCACAAGTCACAAGTCAGAGAGCCCCCAGCTCTCTCCTCACTACTCTCTCCTCTTATTTTTTTATACCTTTATATATATATATATAATATTTTATTTCATATATATTTTTATTTTACAATATATATATATATATATTTTATTTTACAATACCATTCAGTTCTACATATCAGCCATGGGTTTCCCTATTCTCCCCCCTCCCACGCCCTCCCCTTGCCCCCAGCCTACCCCCCATTCCCACTTCCTCCAGGACAAGTCCTCCCCGAGGACTGCGATCAACCTAGTAGACTCAGTCCAGGCAGGTCCAGTCCCTTCCTCCCAGACTGAGCCAAGTGTCCCTGCATAAGCTCCAGTTTTCAAACAGCCAACTCATGCAATGAGCACAGGACTTGGTCCCACTGCCTAGTTGCCTCCCAAACTGATCAAGCCAATCAACTGTCTCACCTATTCAGAGGGCCTGATCCAGCTGGGGGACCCTCAACTTATTTTTTTAACATAGAACAATGTACACGGATACATTAGGCAGAACTGAGGTTGTTGGACAACTTAAAGGTCTGGTGAATCCTGGGAGTCAAGAAAAATTCTTTATGAGAAAGCATTGATGTTTCAGAACAAGAAATGTGATACAAATAAACAGTAATAGATGAATATTTTCAAGATGCCATGGCACCAATCAAACCCTAGGCAAACAGAATTAATTATTATTTTCTCTCTTTTGTTACTACTACAAAAACCAGATTCCATTTGTCGTTTGTTCTATTTCTCTTCTCCTCACCGCAATATTTTGTCCAGTGCAACATTTTCTGTGTGACAAGACACTGATGCCTAGAGCAAGTAATTCAATAACCCAGAATGTGTTAGGGATTTCCATAAATGTCGGTTTGTCTGAAAATCCAGGGACTTCACATGTAGAGACCCTACCAAGGGGCAATGAGCACTAATATCCACGTGAGTGTCATGAATATACTATCATTATCCTGCAGCTTTGCACAGATGATCACAGATTTTCTATGTAGGAAGAAATTAATTATTTTTGAGTGCAGGAGACACAGCAAGAAACAAATGTAGCAAGATCAGATACATTTGGCTAAGTAATCACAGAATCCTAAAGTTATGTAATTAGCAAATGTAGTTTTGCAAAATGATGCTAAAAAACAGGAAAACAGCTGGTTAACCATGGTTTAGACAATCTTTTCAGAAAGATGTCTTTACCCCCCAAAAAAGATACGGGGAATAACACTTAAGTAGTCTTTCGGAAATGATTAGCAATTACTGCTTGATTGACTTCAGTGCTGCTGTTCAAGAGTGGAGTTTAATACCTGTGCTGCAGTCTAGAGATTTCAAGATAGAAAGGAAGAACACTGGCTCCCGTTCCATTAGTCACCTAGTCCAAAGTTTCCGACTATTTCTGGGCTGTCTGAGAATGCATAAAACGGTGTCCCTGTGATTCCCCTCAGCATTTCCTAAGTTATTGTGGAGATATCTTGTTCATTTCCTTTTTTCCTTTTTTTATTCTTCTTTCATATATTACATCAGGACCACAGTTTCCCTTTCCTCTTCTCCTCACAGAACCTCCTCCCAACCTCCTCTTTCCTCTACATCTGCTTCTCCTCCTTCCCATTCAGAAATGGACAAACATGGCATATCAAGCTATAATGGAAATCTCACCTACCTTCATACTTCACACCTTGTAGGCTTAGATTTGTTTTTTGACAAAATTATATCCTTATGAAATCTTTGCATAAAATGATCTGACATGTAATGATTTATTAATGTGTTCTTTTCATTGCTTCTGTTTTGGAATGGCAGCACATTGTCTCGAAGATAATGTTATCTCAAGAAATAAAAAGAGAAAGTTGGGGTTGGTGCAGCCACAACCCCTGTGGGATCCCAATTGCTGTTTTGAAGGACAGAATTGTTCACATAGATGACAAAATTAAAACAAGAATTGTGAATGTGTGTTGCCTAGCCTCCTTTGTTTCCATGTGTGAATGGTAAGTTTTTGCTTATATTTTTTCTTTCTTTCCCTCTCACTATCTCTTTTTCTTTCTTCCTTCCTTCCTTCTTTCCTTCCTTCCTTCCTTTCTCTGATTGAATGTAGTTTGATTTTCTTTTTAATAACAAGAAATTTTGGTGAAATATGTTAGCAAGGTAAGATAAGATATACATTGTATGGCATAATTTTTTCTTTAAAATAAAATTCAATATTTTATTGCTGAGAATTTTAATTCACAGTATTGAAACTTTCGAGGTCTACTCTTCTGAAATGCCATGCAGAGGTTTTGGAGTTTCATTGAATAAAAGGGACATGATGTCATTGAGCATTAATAATGTCCTAATTTCTAGATTAAAAGAAGTATACATACATTTGAAAAATAATGGAGTCTATATTAAATATCACCCTAGACCTTAGGGCTATTATTCACCACATTCCACTTTTTCGACCATGACCTCCAGGACGGTTTTATTTTACTGAATCTTGATCACCCATTATGCAAAGCATAATTGCAACTAAGGGAAGTAAAATGATATTAATCAGGGATAACATTGCAATGGACTTTGACCCATAGGTATAAATCTAATAAATGTGTAGCTTTTTCCCCCCATAACATAATGAGTTCTTCCTTATATCATTACTCATGGGACCAATGTGAAATCATAATAGGAATATTTAAGACAATTAATGAGACAGATAAGAAATGATTGTATGGTTTTAATTTCCTAATCACTTTAATGTTCCAAATTAAGGTATACATCAAGATGTGTCCATTAAAGCTATTCAGTCAGATCCCTCTAAAACAATGTGATGAAAGAGTAAAAGTAGAGGAAATCAGATAAAATTAAGTGAAGAAAATGTTAGTCTGAGCACCAGAGAAGCAATATCCAGATGATTAAGTCAGATGGATTGTGAAAGTCTATTAAGTGAAGAGGTTGGGAGTACTGTCTTTCAAGCCATAAAAACAGACTGCACTATGCATGCCACCAGAGGAGCTACTTTTCATTGTCTTGACTGGATACACTGATGTCATCTTACTCTCTGCTTCTAAGCAATCATATAATTTGTTTATGCCTTCTTTTCTGAGACTGTTCATCATTTCTTCAGTGATTCAAATTCAAATTTCTGTTAACCCTAAATAATTTAGGTCAACTCACAGACATACAGAAATGATAATTTCAAAAAAAATTCACTCAACTTATATGCATCATAAAGATTACATAAAATAAGTTGAAAAATGATGAAGCAATTGATTAACAAGACCATGTGGTCTTTGGAAAAAATATTGTATATATTTTGGATACGCATTGTTTCTTATCATTATTTTTGATGGATTGGTTTGTCATTTATTTGCTTCACATTCAATTGATTTATCAAAGCCTGCTTTTTCTAAATGAATTGTGAAGAAAGCAGAGAATGTGAACATCTAAGAATTTGATAATTATACTTTCATTAAGGATCATACAGATAATTAAGGGGCATGCTAAATTGTAGCTTACTTCTCATTAGACTTTATCAAATAGAATTTGAGGAATTTATTATAGGCACCTGGATGTTTATATACCTGTCAGAAAGGAGATTCAGCATGAAGAAAAAGTGTGAAAACTTTTTTTTTGTTTTGTTTTTGAGACATAGTTTCTTTGTGTAAACTTGAGTGGCCTTGAACTAGCTCTTTAGACCAGGCTGGCCTCCAACTCACAAAGATCCACCTGCCTCTGGCCCCAAGTGCTGGGATTAAAGGTGTGCACCACCACTACCCAGGTAGTGAAAACTCATTTAAGAAAAAAAACAAAATTATTTTTAAATACGGTCTGGCGGTGGTGACACACACCTGTAATCCCACCACTCGGAGGCAGAGGCTGGAGGATCTCTGTAAATTCAAAACTAGCCTGGTCTACAAAGCAAGTTCCAGGACAGCCAGATCTAATTAACAGAGAAACCCTGTCTCAAAAAACAAAACAATCAATCAAACAAACAAAAACCAATAAAAATAATTTAAAATACAACATTCATACTTTACTGTGTATTCAATTGTAGCAAACACACTCACTCAGTGGAAGTGATGAAGTGCCAGCATTGCAAATTAATAAACAAGCCTGTCTACAAAGCAATTACAGGACAGAAGATTAATTAACAGAGAAACCATGTTCTGTCAACAACATCAAACAAAAAAAAATAAAAATTTAAAATACAACATTCATACTTTACTGTGTATTCAATTGTAGCAAACACACTCACCATGTGCGAAGTGATGATTTCAGTCCCCAGCATTGCAAATTAATAAAGCAGGAGGCCTCAACTCTCCGTAAAGAACTACAGGCAACTGAGGGAAGCTGTAGTGTGAGAGGTGGTCTTCACCAGGGAAGAGCACACCAGTTGTTTCTGGAGTTAAATGTTCAGCCCTGCAAACATTCATACAAATAAAATTCTATGTACTGAACAGATTATATTTAGAAACATGTATATTTCTTTGTATATATTCTAATACACACACACACACAAACATATAGAGAGAAAATATGTATTTAACATAAATAAGCATACAAGGTGAGAGAAAAAGTGGTCATGAATTTAAAAAATGCATACAGGTGAGAAAAAAGGAGAATGAAGAAAGTGGGGAATGGTATATGGGCAGGTTTAGAGAGACAAAAGGGAAGAAAGAAATGTAATTTTGATATTTTTAAAATAAAGAATAAAAATAAAGAATAAAATAAAAGTAATAAAAATAAAATACTCTCTTAAACTTACAGAATAAACAAATAGAAACTGATATATGGTAGAAATAAACTTGATTTGACTGAAAATCTAAACAGATTGACTTTTCTGATTAAAAAAAAAAAACACTTTTCACCGCAATTTTCCCACTAATAGCTCACTAGGCAGAATTTTATTATCCTGAGAAAATTCTAAAATGTTACAGAATAAAATTTGAGGGATGACGATGCAGCTCAGTTGGTAGAATACTGTTGTAGCAGGCAGGGAGCACCAAGCTAGATCCCCGGCACTGCCTAAAACAGGCAGGGAGCACCACCTAGCATTGCCTAAAGCAGGCAACTCTAGCACTGAGGAGTTGTAGAGTAGAGAATCCAAAGCTCAAGGTTCCTTACTACAGAATCCAAGACCTGCCTGGGATACATGAGATCCTATCTTTATATAAATGAATGAAATTTAGATTTTCATTTTAAAAACTATAAATTACATGTAACTTATGTTCTCAAAAAATTGTTTCGTGCTGTGTGGCATTTTCCATATTCAACATTTTTATCATTGTGTCTTTTATCCAAATTATTTAGTAGCTTATGATCTGTGGTTATTTTTATAAATGTTCTAATAAAAGGATCCACATTTTGGCTCTGGAATATATTTTAGTTTCATTTCTTCTTGGTTGTTGTTCTTATTCTTTTCTGTGATATGACATTGGCATATACCTCTCTTGATTCACTTAAATTTATTTTAATTTTCTTTTGAATGAATAGATACTTTTAAAGATATTTAGTATATAAAGGTAAGTGGAAACTATTGAGGGGGTATTTAGAAATATATTAAAAATCTAGAATGACAGGGAGATTTCTGAAATTATGGAATTTTTTTCATAATTCTATCTGAAGAATCTAGCACATATGTGCAGTAAGTGCTTACTAAATGTTTTTTAAAAGAAAGAATGAAACAAAATTATTCGAACTAATTACTCATATCAAATGTATAGTATATCCTAAAAGAGTAGGATGACAATTTAAAATTGTCATTTTGTTGTTGGGAGTCGTTCTGGCGTTACTGGTAATGGTTTATGTAAGCAGGAAGAAGAGAGAGGCAAGATGCTCTTATGTAGAGCTGGAAAGCCAGAAAGGATATTTTACATATGTTTACCCATCTATATCCTTAAGTGTTTGTTTTATAGATGCTCTGCTCACTGCTTAGGTTTTGACATTAAATTTTGCACTATGTTCTAGATTCATTTTCTGCTCATGAGTTTCCCAGCCAAAGCATTGAGTAAATATCATCTGGCATGAAGATCAGTTATTGGCCTTTTAGTCTCTGTTTTAACTCCTGAAATAGACTATACCTAATTTTCTTCTTCTAATACCTCTCAGCTTGGGGATTATACTATGGTTAAGATTTGGGGTTTCTTGTCTGCCTTTATCTTACTGCTTTTGTTTTCAAAACCTTATTTTATAACAGAATGTTAAAGATTTTTCATATTATACCATAGAGAAAAGATATTTATGGAATACAGAACATTCTTAGATAATAAATACTTAGAAAGTTATGCTGAAGAGGTGAACATCTCTAAAAATTGTGTACTAAGATATAATTTTAAGTTCTCTAACTGTAGGCATAAGACAATGGTTCTCAATTTGTGGGTCATGACCCCACTGGGAGACTTTCACTGGCAACAGACAGAAGTTGCATGTCAAATGTTATGCATATTACATATTTACATAACGATTTACAATAGTAGCAAAATTGTAGTCATGAAGTAACACAAACATAATTTTATAGTTGGGGTCACCACAACATAAAGAATTGTATTAAAGGGTCACAGCATTAAGAAAGTTGAGAAGCAGTGGCATAGGCTAGGCATCCAGTCCTGGGACTGTGACCCCAATGAAGCCACAAAACTTCTAATCTACAACCTATCTTGCCTGCAAGATGCAGATGCGCTGGGGTGAAGTTGGCTTATAGGAGCAGCTAACCAATGACTGGTCTAACTTGAGGCCCAAGCCAAGAGAGGGAGCCCGTGCTTGACACTGCCTGGGTCACCAGGATCCAGAACTGGGTGGCTTAGAAACCTAGGATGGATGGATGGAGAGAGGGAGGAGGAGGGAGGGAGGGAGGGAGGGAGAGAGAGAGAGAGAGAGAGAGAGAGAGAGAGAGAGAGAGAGAGAGAGAGAGAGAGAGAGAACCACTGGCATGTGTGGTTTTTAAGCTTAGTAGATAAAGGTATCCAAAAAATTAAATGAAAAATAAACCCTGTACTTCCCTTTTTATTACAGAGCTCCAAAATACACAAACTCAAGAAGAGTAAAGCTTAAAAAGGCCACTTTGTGTGTGTGTGTGTGTGTGTGTGTGTGTGTGTGTGTGTGTGTGTGTACTTACAGCACAATGGCTCACATAATGGCTCCCTCCAGTGTTCCATACTGAATATGATGTTGATAAGAATTTGAGTGGAGATCCTATATCTGTATTTTAGAAATCACTGATGGGTGTTTTGATTGTATTCCTGCTTCTTTCATCTGCAATAAGTTTTAAAAAAATAATTCTTTAGGAGTTTGGCAGTCCTCTTTTTCCTGTTGGCGACCAGTCCATGAGGACAAGGGACAGAAGTGACTACAGAGAGCTTTGTATGGCCTGTAGGCAAAACAGAAATTGCCCTCCAGGAAAGAATTTCAGTGAATCATCTCAACTTTACTTCAGAGTATAGGGAATATATAGGGTTGGAAACGGTAGCTAGGGAACTACCTAATTTGCATTGAACAGCAAGTTCCTATCATAAAGTTCCTAAAAGAGGTCTTAGTTAACATCTGTGTAAGCATAGTGTTATAACGTTCCTAGCACAATGTCTAGATACCATATGGACAGCAGGGGGAAAGCTTACACAGAGAACTGCATCCAGGGTCATAGTACAGATAAGTCAGGCATGCTGGCCTAGAGAAAATCTACAAACAAGGTCAGGTACAGAGCAGGGTACCTTTCATGGTGAGGAGTGGGTTGCAAAGTTCCTCAGAGAGAGCTGTTAGGTCTCTCACACAAGGACAGCCAAGTGTGGTAAGAGGACTTTAATCCTGTCACTTGGGTAGTGGGCAGGAGAATATGGCATTCCAAGTCATCTTTGGTTACATTGTAAGTTCAAGGCCAGCCTGGGCTACAAGAGATTCTGTATTAAAAAACAAACAAACAATCAAAAAGCAAAACAACAACAGCAAAATAGAAACAAATAAGTAGCTAGCTAAATGAATAAACAAATAAAGTAGAATTTTTAAATATCTTGCAGTTTGTGAGCCAATAAAAACTAGAAAGGATGAGTTCTCCATCTGTCCTCATGTTTGTTTGTTTGTTTGTTTGTTTTTTTACAGTGGAGCCTAGATCTTCTGTGAGGTTAGAATGAGAATGCACCCCCATAGGCTCATGTATTTTCATGCTTAGTGCCCAGCCCATGAGCTTTCAAGCACAGATTGGGAGTTGTGGCCCTGTTGAAGGATGTATGTTACTGGGATGTGCTTTGATGTTTCAAAAGCCCAAGCCAGGCGCAGTCTCCTCTCTTTACCTGCAGGCTGATGGTAAGAGTGGAAAAGTCTCAGCTTTTTCTCCAGCACTATGCCTTCCTGTGTGCTCCCCTCCCCTGATTACAATGGACTGAGCCTCTGAAACTGTTGGCAAGCCCACAGTTAAATGCTCTCCTTTATAAGAGATGCCCTGGTCACTGTGTCTCTTCACAGCAATAGAACACTAAGACATCCGCCAACCTAGGCAGGAAGCACCTGGCCACTTCTCATTGCTAAGAGATGACATATAGGAAGAGCAATGAGGTTCTCAAATGATATCATACATTTCAATTTTAATCTTTCTGTCATTAAGTTATTTCATTGACCAATGTAGTTTGTGTAATATGTGCTTTGCTTTGTAATGGAACTCAATCCCTGGTAACATAATATGCTACTTGACTTTTCTCTCCAAACTTTACTTATTACCAAGTGATTATTCTAAAATTTCAAGGGGTCTCCCAAAGCTATGACATGGGAGTATCTAGACATTATGGAGTTCAGTGAAGCATTAACATGTGACCTACTCTCATTTTTTATCTGCATGGTGAGCTCTTGGCTATTTTAGGATGAATGAACCAAAGTTATATCAACTATGAAGTAGTGTTCACCTTTAGCAACAGACTAAACATGGGGATCCTGACACTATTTATATGTATTTGAAAGAGAGTAAGAAAAGGTATATGGGACTTTGGAGGGAGGAAAAGGAAGGGGGAAATGAAATAATAGTCCAAATGTCATCAAAGAGGCTTCATCTGGCAACTTACAGAACACATGCAGAGACCCACAGCAAAACATTAGGTGAAGCTTGGGGATCCCTGAGGAAGAGAAGGAAGAAGGATTGTAAGAGCCAGAGGGGTTGAAGATACCAGGAGAACATTGCCCACAGAATCAACTAGGCAGGGCTCATAGATGCTCAGAGATGGAAGTGGCAATCAGGGAGCCTGTGTGGGTCTGACATAGGTCCTCTGCATACATATTATGGTTGTGTAGCTTGTTGTTCTTGTAGGACTCCTAACAGTGGGAATGGGGAATGTCTCTCTTTTGCCTGATCTTGGGACCCCTTTTCTCCTACAGGGTTGCTTCGACCAGTCTTGATGTGGGAGTTTGTGCCTAGTCTTATTGTAACTTGTTTTGCTGTGTTCAGTTGATATCCCTGGTAGACTTGCTCTTTTCTGAAGGAAACAGAGGAGGAGTAGAACTGGGGGAGAAGGGAGGTGGGGAGAAGGAAGGTGGGGGAGTAGAGGGAGGGAATACTGCCTTTGGGATGTAATATCAGAGAGAAGTAAAAAAAATGTAATTATATTATAATCTCAAAAATAAAAGAAATAATGTTTTAAAAGGAAAGGTCACAAATTCCGCTGTTATTTAGCAGCTACTTGGTAAGGGAAATGATTAATGTAAACGTTTTTTATAAAATAATAGAAAAGTGATAATCATGACAAAATTGAAATACGGTGAATATCTAAAATATCAGCCGCAGTTTTCATCCAACTCATGAATCACCATGAGGAAATATAAACCAAATGTTTCAGAGGTATAATTGTCTAAGTACACCATAAATCTGGACATTCATGTGAAATATTTCATAGTTAAGCGCCAAACCTAATATATCTGAAAGTTGGATTCAGCCTGGAATGATTTGATATTCCAGTACCCCTCAGAAAGATTTAGCATATTTTAGAGTATTCTGCTAACACAATTTAAAAGGAAGTCATTGCTTAACCAAGAGTAAGGGACATGGATTCTCTGTGAAGGTTCTGTGGTTTGGAGACCAAAATTCCATTACTTTCTACTATCTGTGTTCAAGCCTAGAGGCTACTGACAACCCTCTGTCAATGCTTTTCAAAGATATCCTCAGGCTCGTTCTTACTTTCTTTGATAGCAGGTGAATCCAGTTCAAATTTATACCTGGCAGTTCCTTTCTGATCCATGCTCCCTTTTAAGTTATTTCCTTTGGTAATTGTTTTTCAGCTAACCACCTTTTACCATCTGTATTCAGCAACTGCAGAAATGGACAGTTTGGTATTAATTGTACCTCCAGTCTTCTAGTCATTGCAAGAGGAAGATGAGATACTGTGCTTATTAAAATACTTTTGAATGTAGTTTAGAATCAAAAGGCTAAACTCAGTGTCTTAAAAATATGAAGAGCTTAGTCTTATGACATGAGCCAGATTGTTGCTACTGATTTTTACCAATTTGTTCTGATGGAAATGTCAATAAACTTATGACATCTCCTTTTAAATTATAAATGTCTGGAGGACTCAAAATAGCTATTTACATACTGTCCTTTGGTTAATAATGCAAAATAAGAAGAGTGTACAGTAGGCGGTGTCCTAGCATGATTTGAGGGACCAGCTACACCATCAGGACACCTTGTGCATTGACTCCATCTTATACATTTTGTTCTGGTCCTTGGAGTTCAAGTTTCTTTTACTGCAGCTAGATCACTACAGGATCTCCCTGCTTTACCAACTCGCTTTGTTGCTTCTATTTTCATTGTACTTCATTCTCCTTTATCTCTGTAAATAAATTCACGGAGAGCTCAGACATATATAAATCAGCTCCAAGTCTCCATACCGTCTTCTGAGACATAAAAGAGACAAAGACATAATATTTCACTTTGAACTTCAGGAAAAAGATTTGAAATTAAAGATATGAACCAGATCTTTCCATATATTTTTTTACACTTTATATGCATGTCATGATGAGACAATTTAAGCTTTATTTGAGACGTAAGACACCTTAGGGCACTTTGGTTTAAGGTCTGAGCAATGAAAAGTGTATATTGTCAGTCATTTAACCATTTTTTCTGAGCATCAAGATAGCCACATTTTTCATTACCTGCATTTAGGAGTAGCCACAAAATCAAGTTATAAGCAAGGAGATTAAAGTAAGTGCCATTTCATTCAGCAGTCTATACATTGAGCATTTTTTATAGCACCACTAATCTGCCCTGTTCCTGTTCCTCTCCTTAAATCCTTTGTGACATATTTCTTCTGTTGCATTCCTGGGACACATGGGCGATGAGATAAAATCCTGAAGATATCTAGTTTATGTATTTTTACTGTTATTTATACCTAAACATTTGAAAACCATTTAGGCTTAGCATGGTAGACTGATTTAACTCTGTTGTGTAGAATCTAAATATAAAATTTATTTTCTTTTGTTCCAGAAGACTATTGTAACTTAAACATTGCCTAACAGTTTTTAGTTTGTGTAGTCCATGAGGCTAATTGGTATCTCACATGTATATTATGCTTCATGCCTTTGATAGCAT
This sequence comes from Peromyscus leucopus, assembly GCF_004664715.2. Lineage (NCBI taxonomy): Eukaryota > Metazoa > Chordata > Mammalia > Rodentia > Cricetidae > Peromyscus > Peromyscus leucopus. The sequence goes on along the minus strand of NC_051068.1, from coordinate 88,505,168 downwards.
GTGACCCTCGTATTTTCCTACGAGTAATAAGATAACTTTCACTGCCCCACATATTTCATTGGATTTCTGAAAATTCTGCTACTTTCTGAATAAACAAGAAAAGCAATAATAACATCATAACAATGTTACATATTCTCTATAGATTTCTGATTCAGTTGTGAATAATGTTAATTATAAAGTCACGCTCAATGAATTTTCAGTTTACTTGTGTCTGTGCATGCTATTGTAACTGACAGTGTATTTTCTTCTAGAAATTGATCTTAATATATAAATGAGTAATGTTATTGTAACCAAATTAATATGATATAAAAATCAATAACATTCATCTGCTCGAGCAGACAAAATGATCTTTTAAATGTTAACTTCATAAAACCACATATGGACATTTTTGAGGTGAAATATTCCTTTCAGTTTTGGTGATTTTTGACACATTTTGACATACAAATTTGACACAATATTTATAAGGATATTGTCTTCTAAAGTATTCATATTAGGGCAAGCTTTTAAGCAATGGATGTTTTTAAAAAATAACTCCATGACTTTAAAATTATGCAACATATTTCCAGTGCAATGATTAGAATAAATGATTCTGAATTTTAACAGTTGGGTTTGTGAGGATAACCCTCCTTCTGCTGATTTATAAGATGAAGAACTTTTGAACATGTAGCTTAATTCTGGGAAATGTTAGTCAGATGCATAATTTGAGAAATATTTAGCTTAAAAATCTCTATAATTCATACAATGTCTAACTAAAGTAGCCTGGATTTGACTATTTTCTATAATTAGGCTAAAACTAAGATGGGTTGGAAAAGGCTAAGATGTCTAGGTTACTGTATAGAGATGAGCAATTAGAATCTCCTCTTTCACTGTGTTCTCATGTCCTCTTTGCTGTTATGAGAGAATATATCACTTTACAGGACATGAGCATTGTAACTGATTTGTCTCTATAGTAATCCTTTGCAGGCATACTCTGACATTTTCAATGGTATTCAATGCAGACATCTCCCTGCTAGACTAACACAAGAATACTGTGCTTTTCAAACCATAATACCAGTTTGATTCTAAGCATTTCTAACTTTAGGTTTAAGCAATATCAGAAAATAATATTGATATTCAAATTACAAATTGATTCAGAAAAATCTTTTTTAGTCACTTATTTGTTGCCTAGCTAAGGTATGAACATCAAATGTTTGGGGAAGCTTCTAACTCTTTTGTTTTCTATTTTGACAAAATGCATTTTTTTGAGGGTGGGAACAAATGGTATCATATCAAATGTCTTAACACTAGTGCTCAGAGACATAATGACTGGTTTTGTACTTAAAAAAATCTCTTGACATTACCTGTGACTATTGTAGAGGAAAGAAGCAAAGCAGTAATTGAAGTGAACTATTATCAGAGGGATGTTTGTAACTGCCAGCTTGTATGGTGTTCTTCTATTAGGGACCAGTATTAGATGACAGAGACATGAACACATAGGTCCCTGACAGCAAACCAAATAAATAATTCTGCCCAGTTTTCTTAGTGAACTAGTGAGATTATTAGGGTTATTTATTGGAGGATATGTGAGCGGAATTTAAATCACTCACCAGCGAAGCCCTTGCTAGCACTGGCTACCACTGATGAAAGCTTCATCCATGAAGCTTCCTGTACAAGTAATAGGCATTTGAGGACTTGCACAAGCCTAGGCTAGCTGGGTAGTCTTCTCTTCCAATCTGATAAGTGTAAAGAGGAGCATTATGTACCTAGCAGATTTCCGGAGCTTCCTGAGATTTATGCATTTTGTTTATTTTCTGAGATCTGCAATTTTTGTTGGTGTTCCTGAGTTTTAATGAGCTTCCTTCTAAGAAGTGGGACATAAAGGTGGAGCCCACATGAATGGATTGATTACCCTAATGAGGGAGACTCTGATAAGATGTCTTGCTCTTCCATCGTAGAAGAATATAGTGAAACGATACCTTCTGTACACTAGGAAGCGGGGCCTCATCAATCTGGAATCTGCAGGTTATATGTGCTTGTTTTCTTAGCCAACAGATTTAGATAAATTATATTTCTGATTTCTTTTATGACTTCCCTAGTCATGGTATTTTATTATACCAATCCAAGGAGTAAGACAAATGGATTGGCTGAATGAAACTGAGAAGTCTTAAGAATCACCTGTGGTCAGGCTTGTAAATTTGACAAAGTTTTGCAAATATTGCTTGTCTCTGTTGCCCTAGGGTAGTAAATAATTCAATCTTTACATATTGTAAGACTAAAGGTAGCAAATAACTTCCATTTCAACATAAGGGGTTTTTTTTAGTTAATAAATTTCTTATTTTAATTTTTTTCTAATATTGATTCAAACAATATTGCTAGTCTAATTTTTTATGCACAGCAAGCAATTTATATTAGCCTAAAGCATTAGGAAAAAGTAAAACTTCATTTAGAAATTCAAATAAAGATGATTGACACTTTGGAGGTAGAAAAGCCTTATAAGATATGTTTTTTATTTGTTTTGTGTTATAGAAATAGTTCTGAGTATTTAAACACCATATTGTTTCATTTTACTTTCTATGTGACAGAACATCTAATGTTAACAATTCAGAAGGAGGCAGGATTTGTTGCGGATTACAGTTTCTGACTACAGTGGTTTTGCACAATGCCTTATGGTGGTGAGCATGGGGTAGACAAAGTTGCTCACTTTGTGGCTATTGATTGCCAGTGAAGAGTGAAGAAATAAACAGAGACAATATACTACCTTTAACAACATGTCCCTAGTGGTCTATTTTTCTCACCTAGCCTCCACATCCTCGTGTCTATCGGCTAATACCACCTTCAAATTACGAGTCCTTGAAAGGATTAATTCATTGGTCAGATAGACCTCTCATAATCCAATCACTTCCCAAAAGTGTCCCTTTTGAATATTTCATTTGTTACCAATCATTAAGTACATGAGTATGAGCCTTTAGGAGATGTTTCATGTCCCAAACATATCATATATGATGACAAAATTATTAGAAATGATTTTATTCCAATACTACATAGTGATGGCCATTTCTCATGCCTTAATTTTAGAATTTTTCGAAATTATTTTCCAATATATAAATAATAATATATTAAGGGAGAATACTTTTATTTTTAATTAATTAATTAATTAATTAATTGGTTTTTCAAGACAGGATTTCTCTGTGTAACTTTGCTCCTTTCCTGGATCTCACTCTGTAGACCAGGCTGGCCTCGAACTCACAAAGATCCACCAGGCTCTGCCTCCCAAGTGCTGAGATTAAAGGCATGCGCCACCACCACCCAGCTACTTTTATTTTATTTACCTATAACCAAATAAATATTCTACACTTAGTGCTGGCATTGTGTTAGGCTGTGACCGATTTAAGTTTAGAAGAATCAATTATAGTGAGTTGACAATTTCCAACCTAACTTCAGAAATATAAGTATATACTATTTTTAATTTTGATGTAGAATTATGGCATTATTCATATCATCTTCATGACTGAAGTCAATAAGCTTCACAAATGGAAGGAGCATGTCTCTTAAACTCTCATCATAAATGTTGCATAAAGCATTTTCTTTCTCTTTAATACTTAAATTGTATATATTTAAATCTTAGGTATTACCTCACTTAAGAAGTGGCATGTGGCCGGGCGGTGGTGGCGCATGCCTTTAATCCCAGCACTCGGGAGGCAAAGCCAGGCAGATCTCTGTGAGTTCGAGGCCAGCCTGGACTACCAAGTGAGTTCCAGGAAAGGCGCAAAGCTACACAGAGAAACCCTGTCTCAAAAAACCAAAAAAAAAAAAAAAAAAAAAAAAAAAAAAAAAAAAAGAAGTGGCATGTGCTTTTCCACAGAGATTACATCAAAGACTGTACAGCTGAACATCTTACCATACCAGTCAAAAATCAACATACTGTGAAGCGAAGACTGTGGGACAGCTCATAGGCCATATATAACAAACCCCCACAATGGGAACTGTAATGTCACAGGAAGATACTGTGTTCAGAAACCGTGGTGAGCACTTGGCTTATTTTTATGGCTGGCTGCAAAGTTCCTTACAATTGACTATGATTTGATTCTGGATAATGATCTACAACTCAATATTATACATTGTAATTAATACCATAATAACTTCCTTAGAGAAGAAATTTTATTCCTATAAAGTACCAACTGTATTACTAGCCAGTGAACACATGAAATATTTCCACAATTACACTCTGACTTCATCAAGTTTCTTAAAGGTTAGAAAGAATTTCCTAGAAAAAATACTATGCTAAGTTTATTTATTTTGATATATGCCTCAGAGATTTATATTCATTAGTTTTTATGTTATGAAAATTAATTATTTTATGGAGTAAATTAAGTATAATTAGTAAATGACTATAGCCTTTAATCACATTTTCTTTTTAATACTAATAAGATGTAAAAGTATTGCCATTATCTGCTTAATCATAAATATTACAGAAGAATTTTCATATGTCTTTCAAAGATCTTTGTGCTAAATATTAACCTAATGTGGAAATCAAACTCTATGAATAAGAAATTGTGAAGTAGAGCCATAGGAGAAGAAAAAATGATGAAAAAACCCTCCAATTCAATTATGAAGATCTCAAAGTGAAATGGAAAAAGATCATATTTCCCTTAATGCAATATTAATATATTGAAGTATGATAATGATTACTGAAAATAGGACTGTTAAGATTTATTAGGCTTTGGGGTGTTTTGCCAAGCAATTGGTTATAAATTAAGCTTTGGTGTACTTCTTGATGAAAAATGTTCTTGGCAATAGTTGGAACTTAGCAGACTATTTATTTATTTATTTATTTATTTATTTATTTATTTTAGGTATGCTGATAGATGAAAGTATGATTCAGAAAAACTAAATAAGTATATTTTCTTTATACAAAATAATTATGTATTTATATTTATGTGTGTTAATGTTTTGCCTTAATGCATGTTTCAGAACCATGTCCATGCTTGGTGTCCATGCAGGTAAAAAGAAAAAAAAATAGGGCATCAGATTTCCTGAAAGTGGAATTACAGATAGTGGTGAGCAGCCATATATGTGCTGGGAAGTGACTGCACATCATCTGTAAGAGCCTCAAATGCTATTAACAACTGATCCATGTCCCTAGCTTCTCCCTGTAGCTTCAAAATATTGAAAACATTATGTTGGAGCCTTAAGTGAGAATCCAATACAGAGTTAACTTATTTAGAACCATATGTTGAATTATTGAATTATTACATACCACAATACTTCCTCAATAAATGTATTCTACAAGTAGGCTAGGTACTGTTTCTCCTCTAGATGTTAATACGGTGTTTAGAATTACTTATCATGTATTACAATTGTCATAAATTCTGTTGATTTATGAGTCTTTAAATAAATACATGAAGAATAAAACATACATTTATATTATTAGTGTACTACTTTTAAAAAATTTATACTTGATTATAAGCAATAAATATTAAACATTGTTTAAACATTCTCTTATTTTTTATTATGATTATTATTATTTGTGTGTGATTGCACATGGTAGGGGTCAGAGGAGATGCGTAGGAATCAGTTCTCTACTTCTACCACATGGGTATGGAGGGATGGAACTCAGCTTGTCTGGCTAAGTGGATTAGCCAGTGAGACCTCTTGCTAGCCCAAGCTTTCACTTCTACTGCAATTACAAGGTTAATGTCTTTTTAAAACATGCTATTAAAATAAGGTAAGGAAATCTAGATAAAATGGGTTAAAATATCTTTCAAGGTGGGGAACTTTTAAACATTCTGAATCAAACTAAGTCATGCAACTACAAATAAACTTTCCACTGTGTTTGGATAGAAAAGGATGTTTAAAGAAAGAAAATGATTCACAAAATAAGGTGGCCGAGAATGACAAAGTTCATGCAGAGATTGCCTGAAACAATCACATTAATACCAAATCAGTTATAATCCATGTAGCTTACAGGAATAAACATACAGGAATAAACAGGAAAACTCTCAGGAAAGAAGAATTGATTCTCTCTCTCTCTCTCTCTCTCTCTCTCTCTCTCTCTCTCTCTCTCTCTCTCTCTCTCTCTTTCACACACACACACACACACACACACACACACACACATATACAGATATATATATAGTAGACAGATCAATATCAAGTATCTTCCCCTATCAAAATATCTACCACTCATATATAATACACACACACACACACACACACACACATACACACACAGAGATAGATAGATAGATGATAGATTGATAGATGATAGATAGATAGATAGATAGATAGATAGATAGATAGATAGAGACAGTTTTTCCTTCCTGAGAGGTTTTCCTGTGTACTATTTATATGTATATATATATATATTTCCACCCAATATGAACAGCTATATTAGCAAACAAGTAATTAGTGATTTAGACCTAGAAAATAAAAACAGAGAACAGAGAAAGAATTGCTTATGATTTGTATGTTTGGGCATCTCTTAATTACACCCCCTCATCTTAGGAAATTTGTTTATACAATCACTATTAGTATATAATCTTCAATCTAGTTCTAACTATGTACTCCACAGAAATATGTGGACATGTGTGGTGGTATTGTGTTTTCCAAAATGTTGTGTACTCTAATAAATTTATCTGGGGTCAGAGAACAGACAGCCACTAGATACAAAGGCTAGAAAATGGTGGCACTCACACTTTTAATCCTAGCATTCCAGAGATAGAAATCCCTCTGGATCTCTGTGAGTTCAAGGCCACATTGGAAATAGCCAAGCATGGTGACACGCCTTTAATCCCAGAAAGCCAGCCTTTAATCCCAGGGAGTGGTGGTAGAAAGCAGGAAGATATATTAAGGCGTGAGGACGAGAAACTAGAAGATTTTGGCCTGGTTAAGCATTTGGCTGGTTAAGCATTTGGCTGGTTAAGCATTTGGCTGGTTAAGCATTTGGCTGTTTAAGCATTCAGGCTTTTGAGCAGTAATTCAGCTGAGACCCATTCCGGATGAGGACTCAGAGGCCTCCAGTCTGAGGAGACAAGACCAGCTGAGGATCCGGTGAGGTGAGATAGCTGTGGCTTGTTCTGTCTCTCTGATCTACCAGCATGGACCCCAATAACTCGCCTCAGGTTTGATTTTATCAATAAGAACTTTTAAGATTCCTGCTACAGACATGTGTGTTACTTCTCCACTGTTTGACTTTGCAGTGCCACTTATTAGAATGACTGTGGACAGGTCTAGTCTGATGGGGCTGGCAGTGATTTACCATGTGCCCTTAGCTGGTACCTCCATATCCTCACTTGTGGCTTTATAAGTTAAGTGCTTAACCTGTTGTCAGATTTATCTCTTAAATAAAATTTGTTCACCCAGCAGATCTCAGAGCACCTCCTGTTTGACCTGTTTCTAGTTTGCTCTGACCATGTGAGGCATTCTCCAAGGAAGATATGATGGGCAGGTGAGGTCAGTAAGATAAGACAGAGAGAAGATAATTCAATGAAACACATGGAATACAGAAGTATTTATTATACATACATTGCATAAAATGTCTCTAAAGTACTGCGTCTCAAAGGGCTGGTGAAAAAGGATCATATATGTATTAGCAAAAACTCACTCATTCAAAACAAAAACATGAAAATAAACAAAGGGATATACTATATTAAACAGAATGTATAGTTATGGAAATGATGAGGGTGAGAGCTCACTTGGGTAGTAGGGTGCTTGTTTTGCAGGCATGAGAACCTGAATTAGGACTCAGAACCTCTCTTTACAGATATCCACAACTAACACCAGTGTTGGGAGAGTATACGATATAGACTCATACTCTGAGGTCACTGGCTACTAAGCTAGCCTAGCACAACTGATTCTAAGAGGATGAGGGATTCTATCTCAAAATAGTGGCACAGAGTGATAAAAGAAGACACATAAGAATAACCATTGACTTCTACAAGCAAGTGTACATGTACATGGAGTGAATATGCTGGCACACAACCACATATACAGGCATACACAACCAATGAAGTATATAGCTTGATAGAGGAAGATACCCAGTGTCAACCCCTGGCCTCCACATGCACGCCTGCACATATGGATACCATACATACATATGCACAGTTCTCATACAGTCACAAAGACTTATTATATAAGTAAAATAGGATAACAACTTCCAAGAAATTTATGTTTAGAAAGAATGAGAGAAAAAAGAATGAAACAATAACTATCACAAGAGGAACCAAGACAATGAACCACAACTTTGAACATATTAGGGATGATATAGAGTGCATTTGGATTTGACATTTTTCATCAAAATAAAAGGTTTTTAAGTAAGTACAAAACAAAGTGTATTTTAAATATTTTTTATTCAGTACATATGTGGAGTACAGGGATTATGTGCACATGTGTGTAAGTGCTGTAGTAGCTAGAGACATTTGATCCCATCTAGATCTAGAATGGTTATAAATTACTCAGTATAGGTATTGGCTAGGGTCCTCTGAAAGAGTAGTATGAATTTTTAGCTACTGAGCCATCTCTCTAGCCTCAATGTACAGTTTTGAAAATAAGGAAATATAAAACACAAACATAAAGGTTTTCATATATAAATTCATAAAGATATACCTAGAAGTGATAACAAAAATGTTAAGAAGTTAGACATTTAAAAGAATCACCAGGGAATTTGTAGTTTCATAATGCTGAAATATTTTTTTATTTTTTACATTCAATAATTATATTTATGATAATCATTAATTACATTAATTTTATTGATTTATTACATTCATAATATTATGTCCTGATAATACTGTCCATTTGTGAGGCTTTTCCATTACACAAAACAGAGATTCTATACTTGGGAAATCATTGCTCTATATTCCTTTCTTCTCTGTCTTGAGATAACGTCTAATATTTCTGTCTCTATGAATTTGTATATTCTATATATTTCATGAAATACAATTCTATAGTATTTGTCCTTTTTTTGAATGTAAAAACATTTTATGTACAACTGCAGGAGAAATAATACTCAGCCTGAACATAAAAACAGATTATAATTCAAAAGTCCAGGTTATTTTAAACAGTAAAATATTTTCTCTGTAGAAAATAGTATAAATGATAACATTTCCCAATAAGCCCTTTTAAGCCAAATGATAGCTGAATTGGACATATAAATATTGATCAGATTCTAGGATACAGAAGAGACCTATCTTCATCTGTTCAGAGAGCTATGCTTTATTATGTTTAAGTTGTGTAAGTGAGATTCATACTCATCTTTCCCTTCACTATTTGATTTATGGCAGACATTTTTCTATAGGCTAATCCATAGTCTAAAAAGATTTTAGCCTCCCCTCCTAAAAGAATGGCCAACATTTTCTTTCATCAGTTTGATACAGTATAAATTCTTATCCTAATAGTGAAATGTTTCACTAAAGCTTGCCCAGTGATTGGGTAAAACCAAAATTTATTATAAGCCACAGTCATCCTAGGGTCCCCCTTGGTAGGTAGCCTCCCTAGATTTATGGGTTGCAGTCTGATTGTCCTTTGCTTTATATCTAGTACCACTTTTGAGTGAGTAAATACCATGATTGAATAACCAGGAATATATAACATTTAACCGTTGAAACAAAACATCTAACTACAAGGTGAAATATGGAAATTCACAAAGTAATATGTATTTGCCCCAAAACTGATAGAATAACAGGTACATATTTATATCTTAACAAAATTGGTGTAAATTTCAACAATATAATCCATAAACCGGAAACCATAAACTACAAACTACACTGTATTGCTAAGGACTTTTTTGTTACAAAAAATAGTATTATCACAAATCAAATCCCATTTCTAAGAATTTAATAATTTTGATAGTAAGCATCAAGCAAACTTCTACTAAATCAAAAATCATGAAAATAGAAATAATTTATACATAACTTAATTAACATTGTTAAATTATTTATTGGCCAATTAGTTGAAAAGAAAATACTATTATATATGGATATAATTTGAATGGTGGCAATGTTACACAAAGGTAATCTCTTGTAGCTAAAATCTTTGTTATGAAACATAAATTTTATACATGAAAAACATAAATTTCAACATTTTCCTCTAAATATAAAATAGAAAAGACTTATAAAAACAACAGAAACACTGTAAACATAAAAATATAATCAAACTTCTTTGTCAAACAATTCTAGACCCATAATCACTTCACTAAAATGTCCTTAAAAAGAAAGTTTATCCTTAAAAACAAAACAAAATGGAACAGAAAAAAAGGACATGTAAAGTTTAAAAAATATTTGCAGCCGGGCAGTGGTGGCGCACGCCTTTAATCCCAGCACTCGGGAGGCAGAGGCAGGCGGATCTCTGTGAGTTCAAGGCCAGCCTGGGCTACCAAGTGAGTTCCAGGAAAGGCACAAAGCTACACAGAGAAACCCTGTCTCAAAAAGCCAAAAAAAAAAAAAAAAAAAAAAATATTTGCAGAGTTAGAAATGAGCTTCAAGCTAGTGTATAAGGATAATGTAACTGCGTTGCCCACCACTGCTGTTAGGTAGAGCCCCATTTACCTCACACACCTCTTTAAAGATCTCCACATTCCCTCATGCAGTGGAAGTTTGTACTTCAATATGTGAATATAGAGGTATAATGAGCACATAATTCCATTTACAGTCTAAGATAATTGCAGGAATTCCAAGACATCTGTGTAGGAAATGTAAGCTCCATCAGCTTAATGCTCCTGAGGTAAAGTTTCATTATTCTAAAGTATTTCTTTGCTCACCTGAAAACCAGTAACCATGCTAACATATAACACATTACTTACAAAGGGTATAGGGTTATATTGGCCCACGTTTTATATGCCACAGCAAACTCCATGCTTTATTTTTTGTAGGGGGAGCTGGAAGGGTGACTTTGGGGTTTGGTTTGGTTTGCTTGGGATTTTTTTTTTTTTTTTTTTTTTTTTTTTGTCTCATTGGTTTTGTGGTTTTGTTTTGTTTGGATTTTTATTTTGTTTTTGAGTGGGTGGTTTGAGACAAAGAGAAAAAGAGGGAACATGGAGTTAGGAGGGTAAGAAGGTGGGTAGGCTGTGGGGGAGGGTAGGGTAGGTAGCAAAAGCATTATCAAAATATATTGCAAGAAAATGAGGACATACATACATGCATAACACACTCACCCCCCCACACACATACACTTCCTTCCAAACCCCATCAAATCACTAAAACAAGCAAAACTTACTGGCCAACAATGAGACACAAGATATTACTTGATTTTATGTAATGTATTGATATTTGTAAATTTATATACAGATTTTTACTTCACATTGTAGATAATGGCTGGAAAGACATGAATATTTATATTTAAGACTGGAGAATTTATACATTGTATATTCAGTATAATACATATTAGAAGATTGCATATGTATGTGTAATATCCATATGTTTATCAAGTGATATAAAAATACATCTGTTAAAATTCAGCACACATGCTTTGATCAAGATTTTTTTATGACACTAAAATTTCCTTAATTTGAAAAGAAAATTTTGAAAGCACATTTGTAAAAATATTAGACTCTGGAGAAATTACTGTTGAACTTTTCCTGAGTTTGGGAAATGTAACAATGCAGCTGACACTGCAGTTGTCAGTAGTTGTAGCTGGAAGTTTTCCTGTTTCCTGCCTGGTCTGCAGCTGCTCAAACCCAACACACAGAGGCTGATATTAATTAAAACTGCTAGGGCCAATAGCTCAGGCTTACTACTGACTAGTTCTTACACTTAAATTCGGCCAATTTCCGTTAATCTATATATATCGCCACATGTTCTGTGGCTTTACCTGTGTGCCATCTACATGCTGCTCCCTGGAAGGCGGGCTGGCATCTCCTGACTCAGCCTTCCTCTTCCCAGAATTCTCTTGGTCTGCTTATCCCGCCTATGCTTCCTGTCTGGCTACTGGCCAATCAGCATTTTATTTATCAACCAATCAGAGCAACACATATTCACAGCATACAGAACCACATTCCACACCAAGTAGTAGTGTGTGACTGGCTAGCTAAAACATAAAAGAAGTTCAAGCATATAAGAACTGGGAAGGAAAGAAACAAATTGCATTGCTTGCAGATGATTTATGAACATAGACAGAAGTGGGGAAATGCGCTACAGATGCATTCCAGGATTAACAGGAACCTTTTCAAGAGTGTCTGACTTGGTCTTCAATTTTAGGTTTTCACATTCTATACCGATCCCTTTCCTCTCATTCCTTTCGGAGAATCACTGCCATTCTCAAGATGGGTCTGACCCTGCAATGTACGTCAGTGCTGTGAGAGACTGAAGTTCCTCTTTCCATTTTATTCCCTGCTTTATTGACTCTACTGTTGGTTGCTTCAGGGTGAAAGTCAGAATACAGGAGAACTAGAAGATCTTCCAGGAAAGAGATTCTCAAGAAAAGATCCTTCCTTTTGACACTGAAGACTGTGTTGTGGCCCACTTTTCTCCTTTTAGATTGTTTCTGAGTAAGTGGCAGTCTCTGTGTCACTGGTTGATAACAAACTCACTGGAATACTAATACCAGTGATATTTAAAAACTCTTCTATGGATGTGCAGTGCTCCTTGTAAAAGAGAGAAGACACATACTTTAGACTTCTAGTCAAATAGGTCTCTTAACAGATTTTTCACTTAAATATGGGTGATGGATGATGGCCCCATCTTTGCTTCTTGTATAGACTTTTTGTTGTTTCTCTGATGTGAAGATCACTTCATTTATACCAATAAGTTTGGGGATCTATGGTGAATAGGCAAAATGGAAAGGTACACATTTCATTGGAAAGTTATTAGAGAAGTTTGAAGAGGACAGAGTTAAAAAAATTACTGAAATCTGGATCACTGACATTCCTCTGATCTCCATGACTATGACTCTTCTTGTACCTAGAACCTAGTATCATTTTATTTGATAAAAGATTAAAATATACCTCACCTTTTTAATGCTTTCTATAAAAAAATAAAATAGGGTCCATATCAGTTTTTCTTGTTGATAGGGGTAAAACTCAAGGTTTTACCTTCATTTAAAGGAAGCACTCTTGTGATCTTGATTTGTCTACCTTTTTATACACACAAACTTGCATCCCTATTTTTCCGATTAGAAAAACTAATGCGTGTGTCTGGAATGCTCTGTTTCTTTCTTGCTATTTTGTAATGGAACATTTTCATGACTCAAAATCCTTTTGATGGAGTGTTCATTATAGCTAAAAGTAAGAAAATGGGATTTCTTGTTCCATTCAAGGACCTGCTGTACTTTTTAATTTGTCCTGAACTAAAGTCTGCTGATTTCTTAGATGCTGCTTTTTCAGTTGAATATATGTCTTTGTAATTACAGCCTGCATCAGCCACAGCTGAAAATTATATCCCAAGGACAGGTCAAATTCAATAAAAGACACAATAATACCCTGTCCATTAAGAATTTTGAACTTACAGTGGTGATATATGCAGGCCTGTAATTCCTATACCAGAAAGACTGCATGAAGGAGGAAATAAATAGACCTAGAAGCTCTACTCGACCCAGAAAAGAAATTAAAAGGATTTAAATTTGCATTTAGTTAGTATTAGAACAATGCTAGATGTCACAATTTGCACCGAATAAACTGCTGTAATTCATCAAAACCAAGCCCCATCTAAGCTGTAATTTTAAGTAATGAAAAATTTATGGTGATCAAGGAAAAGTAACTTTTTAAAAAAAAAAAGAAGAGCAGCATAGTTTTAAGATGGGTTTGATTTTTTTTTCAAGACCAGGTTTATCTATGTAGCTTTGGAATCTGTCCTGAAACTCACTCTGTAGACCAGGCTGCCTCAAACTCACAGAGATTCACCTGCCTCTACCTCCCAAGGGCTAGGATTAAAGGTGTGTGCCATGACTGCCTGACCATGGATGGGACTAATTTTTATTCAGAGAAATTAAAGCAATTTAATAGTTAAAAAGGGAAACTAGCAGATGAGCTTTGTAGAAAACATCAACAACTAAAAGCCAATGGAAGAACACTGGATACACAGATTGCGTGGGAGAACAGGCGGTGACACAGAAGGCATCTGAGAGACCTCACAAGAGGAGGATGAACGATAGCATAAAGTTTGCTCAGTTCACTTAAGAACAACCTCTAACACTGAAGAGTCATCAAGACAAATTCAAAGTTGGCAGAAGAGAAGCAGTCAATAGCAATGTCTTGATTATATAAAACTCGCACCTTCAACAGACTAGCTAGGTCTACCTTCCTGATAGGCCTTCCCATGCAGGAGGCACTGGGAAACAAAATCTATCGGAAATGGAGCATACTGGGTAGGGGGTGACAAAGAGTTGTAGGGGAGGGCGAGGGAGTGTGAGAACGAGATCGACTGCCTATATGGTCACCCATTATAGATATAGAACAAATATGAAAATACAAGATACTTATGAACATAATGTGATTCAGCTATATGTATAATTTGATGAAAAATAAGTAAGAATTAGCAATGATATATTATTATTATACCATCTCCTATGGCATAAAAAATTTTCAAAGGAAAATAAAACACAATATCCAAAGAGAATACTACTCAGGACTGTGGAACAACTTCTAATGAGGTAAATATGTATAAAGGAAAAATTATGGAAAAGAATAAATACAAATGTTTTCAGAGGGAACAGACAAATCAGTAATTGCTATGGATGTTATCAAATTAATGTGGGACTACCACACAGAACCAAGAAGCTTGGTTGACCAAGATGACCAAGCAAGGTAAAAAGAAAATCAAAACAACAGATGGACATGTCACTTTCAAAAGACCAAAGTTAAAGAAAAAAAAACCCAAAAGAGGTAAAAGGTGAAAAATCATCTTTCAGAAGGACCTAAGATAAGAGTTATTTTTAATTTCTCAGAATCCACCGATTGAAGATGAGAGTGAAGGGTGGAACTTTGGATTATAAAATCAAACATTAAATTTAAAAAAAATCTAGAATTAACATTGTTGTGAAAGAATCCCATGAAAGCAATAGAAAGTGAGAAATTCCTTCCAGAATAACATTGAGAAATGTGCTGAAATCAATTGTGCCTGTCAAACACATGAAAAGGATTAACTCAGGGAGATAAACATGAACCAACATAGTTCAGGGAGTTACCCTGTATAAAGGAAGAACGAGGGGAATGGATAATTTAAAAAAGGTTTTTTTTTTCCTCTCTTAGTTTTCATTGACCTAAAATACAGTAATGTTTGAAATGACGACAACTTGTTTGTATTTATACACATGGAATGCATTTCTACATATTGAAAGCATTGGGTCCGGAGGTGGCTTATGAAGTAAAGACTGCACCAGTGGACCACACGAGTTCAAATCCCAGAACGCACATAAAAGCAGGGAAACATTGTTACAGAAAGTTGCCCTTTGACTACTGCACTTGTGTCCTCACCAGCAAACACACACATGTCCATGTGCAAGTGTACACATATGTGCGTGTGCATGCATATACAAACCTACACCCACTAATACCATTTTTAAGAGAAAAAATGTAACTCCTATAATATAGGTGATAGTAGGAAGAAATTAGAATCTTTGTTACTAGATGCCATAAAGTACAAAAGGATTATTTAAAACTAAGTGGGAGTAGTTGTTAAGATATGTTTCTAAGTGTAAGGCAATGTATTAGAAAGATGAGTAACATTTTTAGATAAAAAAATGTATCATGTGAAATGTTCAATTAAAAGAGTAGAAGGAAAGAAAAAATTTAAAATGCAGGTGTGAACCATAAAAAGCTGTAATGAGCATAATATCTCTCAGTCATAATGTAGCAATAACTCTTTCAGTGTTGATGCTAAAATGCACCAATAAATGATACTGTCAGTGAGGATTAAAAGCTAGTCTAAAAACATGTCTGTAAGAAATCCATCTGGGGCTGGAATCTTGGAATTGGAAGGTTTTTCATTACTGTTTTAAACTTGTTATTTGTTATGGGTCTGTTTAAGTTGTTCATCTCTGCTTGGTTAGTTTAAGTAGAGTTATGCATCTTGGGTGATAATGCATAGAACCATGGACTATCTAACAAAAGTCCCAGTACCTGGCACATGAAAACTCTCTGAGAGTTGCAGGTCTGGTGGGTCCAAGAGAAATCCAAAACAGTGTAGGCTATTGTTGATACTCTTGGTCGTCTTCCAGAATCTGCCTAGCTCAATTTTCATCACAGAGGCTTCATCCAGCAACCGATGGAAACAGATACAGAACCACAGCCAAACATTAGGCAGAGTTTGGGGAAATCCTGCAGAAGAGTCGGGGAAAGGATTGTCAGAGCCATAGAAAACTCAAAGAATCAACTAACCCGGGCTTATAGGGGCTCACAGAGACTGAACTGACAACCAGGGAGCCTGCGTGGGACAGACCCAAGCATACTGCATATATGTAACAGTTGTGTAGCTTGTTCCTCGTATGGAACTCCTAAAAGTAGGAACTGAAACTGAATGTTTCCACGTCCTAACTGCCCAGTCCCAAATATTTGACTCAGAGGCTGAATATGAATTATAAATGCTCGGCCAATAGCTCAGGTGTATTACTAATTAGCTCTTACATTTTAAGTTAACCCATATTTCTATTTATGCTTTTCCATGTGGTGGTACCTTTATTAACATGGCGTGTTCATCTCCTGCTCCCTCTGCCTCTAACTGGTGAATTCTGCTTCTGCCCATCTCCTTCCAATTATCTTTAGTTTGATGGCCCCGCCTATACTTCCTGCCTGGTTATTGACCAATTAGCATTTTATTAAACCAATTCAAGTGGCAAATTTTTAAAATGTACAAGAAAATTATTCCATAGCAGGGAACAGGTGTTAAAGAACAGAAAATGGAAAATGCTTAGAGACATTGAATTGTGGAAGAGATTACCAAATTAACCAGCTTATATAATTTAGGGATGTCTTAACTCTAGAATGGAAGTCAGAAAATGTATCCTTGTAACATAACAGCCTGGGGTCACAGAAAGTAAAGATGGGGGTAGATGGAAAGACAGACAGAGAGAGGGGGGAAATAGAGAGGAAGAGAGGTGGGGGGAGAGAGAGAGAGAGAGAGAGAGAGAGAGAGAGAGAGAGAGAGAGAGAGAGAGAGAGAGAGAGATCCTTTTGTGATATCTGATCAATCTCCTACAACCCTAAAGTGAAATACAGCCCTGGGAGGCAGCTGTAGAGGGCAGAAATACCAGGCTTCTAGGAGCTCAAATGTGCAATGGCAGGAGGCTTGTCTCAGAAAGAGAAAAGAGAAACCTCTAAGCTAGGTTGTGAAAGATTTTTTTTTTTTTTTTTTTTGGTTTTTTGAGACAGGGTTTTTCTATGTAGCTTTGCACCTTTCCTGGAGCTCACTTGGTAGACCAGGCTGGCCTCGAACTCCCAGAGATCTGCCTGGCTCTGCCTCCCGAGTGCTGGGATTAAAGGCGTGCGCCACCACCGCCCGGCGTGAAAGATTTTAATATTGTCAACTAACTATAAACTTGACATTTGATCTCATGGTTGGATAAAACTCTGGAACCAGCTATCTGCAATCCACTTGGCTGTATTACCTCAAAACTCTGAAACACTGTAGTTCTGCTTGATACCTATGGTAGCATTTCTCCAACAAGAATTCTTGAAAGTGCACATCTTAGAATTATGATTCTTCCTCACACTCCCAGGGGAATTACAGATGCCCCTTAGATAAATGTTAGTCTCTGAAGGAAGGATGAGCAAGAAGTCCAAGAAATGAGAGAAGCTGCCTAGGAAACAGGTTGCCAAAGCCAAGTGCAGCCAATAGAGGTCCTTGGTATGCAAGGAAGGAAATCCACTAAAGTGAAAATAGCTAAGGCCAATAGTGTGGCACACGCCTTTAATCCCAGCATGTGGGAGGCAGAGACAGGCAGATCTCTGTGAGTTAGAGGCCAGCCTGCTATATAGAGCGAGATCCAGGACAGGCACAAAGCTACACAGAGAAACCCTGTCTCAAAAAACCAAAAAAAGAAAAAAGATTAAAAAAAAAAAAAAAAAAAAAAAAAGACAAGCTCAATACTAGGCTAGCCCATAGGAAGGAAACAGTTTACAAACATTACTGCAGGCCACTTTAGTTTATAATCAACTATCACCAATGTTTGAGGTCCTAGAAGGAAGTTGCTCCAACATTTCATTTCTTTCTTTTATCTCTATGTTCTGTCACCATCACTCATTTTATTTGTTTATTTTTCATTTTATTACACTTGTATTTTTATTTTTACCTCATAGTATTTAAAAAAATGTTCTTATATTTTTTACTTATCATAACTCACTTAATTTTAGCATTTTTAAAATAATTACATGATTTTTTTTACTTTATTTTCTTTTATGCGTCCTACTTTACCCTTTTCAATATTTAACTACATTTTAGTCTTATTTTTGCTATAGTTGTTTAAAATCATTTTTACTTTTATTTTTTATACATATATCCATTTCTTTTCAAAATCCTTGTGATTAGAATTCTCTTTATTTATTCTTCATTATATCTTTTGATTGGTTGCTCTGTTTTCTTCTTCATAAAACTCATATACACTGTTTTTCTCCTAATTATTTTTTTAACCTCACTGCTCCTCACTGTCCCTCCTGACCATGTCTCATTACTTAATTTCATCAGTTTACTATTTTCACATTTTTTGCAACCATAACTTAACTTCATAGAACATTCTGTATTAACTTTTCCAGTTTCTGTCTCATGGTCACTGGCAATACATCTTTAGAGTTTAATAGATTTTATTTGTAGTACTAGATCTTGGACAGAATGATGTTTCAGTTACATCAGGTTTTCTTTCAATTTTCTATCTCCTAATAGAAAGACAATTGGGATTGAGTCTCCAAAACAGGTTGCTAAGTAATATGACAATAAAATAAAACTGGAAGATACATCCAAAACAACACACACAAACCAAGCCAGAGAAATAGAAATTAAAGAAAAATTTGAGGCAACATTTTTCCTCTAAAAGACGGTATGTCTTCAATTATAAAATTAAGATATTGAAATGTATTATCATGGATGAAGACTTCAAAGTTTCACTGTTAAAATTCAGAATAATCTGATAGAGGATACACATGAGCAAAGGAATACAACCATGGAGAATACTCGGAACAAAAGAGGGAAATGAATGAGGAAATCAGCAATGGGAGAAAATGAAAAAGCCTGCAACATGGAAGAAACATCTGTCAAGCAATATTTAAATTTTAACAAAACAATCATATAAAACAAATATAACATGTGGAAATGAAAAATTCGCACAATCAAATAAAATTAGTCTGTGATGCATCATCAATAGACATGACATTGCATAAGAAAAGATAGCAAGGATCATTTGCATAAAAACTAGTGACTGGGACCTGGACACTGATAAGCTGTTTGTACAGTTGAATGGAGAGAATCTTTTAAATGAAACATATAAGAATTCAGAATTAGTAGAGATGTAAAGGAGTGGGAAAATAATAATTATCAAGAAAGCATTAATTTGCTATAGTAAAATATAAAATGTGGGAAAATTTTGCTTCATTAAAAAATAAATCAAATTACAATCAATGTTAGAAAATAAATTTTGTTTCAACCAATATCCCCCTTTATAAATGCAACTTTCAGAAAAGTAAGGGTCATTGTTACAATAAAAAATACACATCCATTATACAAAAGTAACTATAAACATTAAAAATAAAATACATTTGTAAAGATTATTCATGATCATATTTGGTATTTGTTGAATTAGCAAAGTTAATTCATTTATATTTTATTACATTCTAGCTTATTATAATTATTATTATATCCATCTATTAAGTAAATATAAGTAGCCAGGTATGATAACATGCACCTTTAACCCCAGCACTTAGAAATCAGAAGCAGACAAATCTTTGGTCTGCAGAGTGAGTTTCAGGACAGCCAGGGCTACACAGAGGAACTTTGTGTCAGTATATATATTTTAGATCAAAATGCATTCAGAATTTCCCTGAACAAATTCTGGGGAAGTGGTAAAGTCGTGCATTTGACAAAGCATGTGAATGAGAGTTTCACACAACTAAGAATATTCTTTGGTCAAGGAATTTGACCAAATTTGAAATAAAGGAAATCCACATACTTTTCTCTCAAGCATGTGATTTGTTGAGTCTTAATGTAGAGTTAGTATGCAATGTGAAAAAACAAATTATAAAGTTATATATGTTATTAGTCTTAAATCATAACAGAAATTTAAAGGATGAAGATACCAATCATATAGAATGAGAATGATTTCTCAGGTACAGTAACCATGAAGGTGGTGAATAAGGATGACGAAGAATTGAAAAAATAAATACTGAAAGTCCACTACTTGAATAAGTTTAACAGTCCTTAAAATACTCAGACATTCAGTTGCTACATCCAAAAGCATGAAGAATGTCCTGTTCATCCTTGAATAGAGTATGCAAAGAAAATGTGTACCAGACATGGCAACCCTTCCTTGATGGAACAAATAAATAAATCACAGAAAATTTGCCTGCTGAATTAAAGTATCTTATAATTTTGTACTTTCTAGTTAGTTGCACAAAAACAGAGAACTATAAAGAGTATCAAAGAGAGAGACAACAGTGACAAATAAAGAGAATAAACATAAGAGATAGAAATTAAAATCACACCAAACAAAACTGGATCTCTCACCACATGTTTTTAATGTTAACCAACTCCACCGTATCTCTAAAACTCATTAAGAGTTAAATATTGGAATAATTGAATAATAAAACCTTAAGTACATAATGGTGTACTAGCTAAAAGATAGTATAAGAGAAACTATAAAACAAATGGCCAATTGTATTCTGTGTCAAATTAGACTTATCTAATTATAATGGCACATTAAATTCTTTCCAATTTGACTTTGGATTAGGTCCTGTTCTTCCAGACATTCTGACTTTACAAGAACAGTTGTAATTCTACTTGGGATAATAATTCAGTTATCAACATTTTGTAATTATTGATTAATTGACATCTGAAGGAACCATTTTTAATATAATATAACTTTCTGGGTTCAGCGACTAAAAGCTGACATCCTTGAAGGTTATTCTTTATCCATCAGTATATCCAACATGGTCCAATGGAACATGTGCCTTCTTTTCAATATTTTTATTTTGTCACCTAAACTATAACCTTTAATATGAAATCAAGTTTAAAATCCTCACATCTTAAAATAGACAAAACATTTTAATCTCCTATAATGTAATGTGCTTACACAGAAAGACCTGGGGCTCATCTTTATATTTCTAATGTGATCAATTGTGTTGACCATGTAAATGGACTATATTATGCTAATGAATGAATGAAATTTATTCGGTGAGATCATTTATATTCTTGTTGTAATGATCAAATTTAGAAATGTACTTTGACAAACGCTTTAGGAAACATTTCTGTGGCTGGTCTGTCAAAGGGCAACAAACACTGATAAGGTTCCTAAAATCTTTCACATACATTGCTCTCCAAAGTAGTTGTATAATAAGTAAATTGTCAACATTTAGTCAAGAAACAAACAGATAAGAAGGTTTGAAGAAGACTCTTCCATAAACAGATAATGTAGTTCATCAGTTATTCTAACAGGGAGAAGCCTTATTCCCAAGTGTAGGGTAACTTCACTTAAATGCTTTTCTATATGCATTTGGAAACTTCTAAAATTGTAGGTTTCTGGAACTGGAAAGATTACTCAGTGGTTAAGAATGATTACTATTGGGAAGATTCTTCCTTCAGAAGTCCACAAGGCCTCAGCCCAACAAAAGAACTACAGGCACCTGAGTAAAGCTGGTAGCAAGTGAGGTGGTCCCCAGGGACCTATGTGGTGGTACTGTGTTCCCCAAAATATTGTGCACGCTAAGAAACTTATCTGGGGTCAGAGGAGAGAACAGCCACAATATTAAACATAGAGGACAGGCAGTGGTAGCACATGCCTTTAAACCTAGCATTCCAGAGGCAGAAATCCATGTGTTTAACAATACAGCCAAGCTTAGTGACTCATGCCTTTAATCCCAGAAAGTGAGCCTTTAATCCCAGGGAGTGGTGGTAGAAAGCAGAAAGTTATATAAGGTGTGAGGACCAGAAACTAGAAGCATTTGGCTGCTTAAGCTTTTAGGCTTTTAAGCAACAGTTCAGCTGAGATTCATTCTGGATGGGGACTGAGAAGCTTCCAGTCTAAGGAAACAGGATCATCTATTGAGAGCCGCTGGTAGTGAAAGTCCATGAGAGTATACAGCAGTGACAACTAGTGTTCAAAAGGTCAACCTATCAGAACTAAGGGTTCTGTTAGAGGAAACCATCACACAAGGTGTTATGGAATTACTGCCTTTTGAATGAACTAGCTGTCTGTTGTAAACTACTTGTACAATAACAGCTATGAGTCTCCCCATTTACCATGCATCTCCATGTTACATGTATATGTATTCTCACGACTGCATCTCAATCTTGGGCACAACTTTCCCTATACATTTGGAGTAATTGGACAACTGTCCTCAGCTGCATTTATTTTTCATTAACATATATCTGGCTAGGGCTATTCTCCAGACAAAAGTATTTCAGTAAAGATACCTTTTTCCAAGGACAAAACTTCACATAGATAAACATTAGCTCATCTCACTCACAGATAGAGAAAAGAACCACTAACAATTAAATCCTCAATTCCTTACCTTCACCCCGAGTTATTTACACAGGACCCTAATTTAAGAGATTTACTGCTCACATTCCTAGGATGAAGTTTTAGCCATTTGCTAGATACTGAGTTAAGGCAGTTACTTCCCACTGACCCAAGGAGATTGCCTCTAGGCCAGGCAGACAACAGGCGCCAAGTTTCTTTCTTGTGCAAATTAAGTTTTTATTTGTCCTCAGCCAGGTGCTATTCCTAGATTTTCTCCTCAGCAATTACTCTGAGGGAAAGTGCTTTTACTAACCAAATACTACATACTAGTTTGCTTAGCCACAGGTTGCTTAGCCACCTAACATATGTCCCCCTCCCTATCAGAAAGCAGCTGCAGCTGGGATGAGTGGAAAAGTTGCCCCAAAGACAGTTTACTTTCTTGTGACTTATTGACCCCTAACATTCTATCTAGCCATTTCTAGATTATAGTTTGAGCACATAAATTCCCTAATGATTTTAGCCTTTAGTTGACCCTACCAGAGAACTCCCCTTTAGTCACTCCCCTTTTGGGTTGTAATTGGAAGCTGACAATTAATTGCTTTATGAGTGGATCCTTATCATCTCTCTCTGAGACCCTAAAAACTTCAAGCCTCACATTGCTTTACCAAAGAATTACTGTGTGGGTATATATACTGGTTCTTTGAGAGCACTGGGAGAAGAGGATTGATGGAGAGGAGAAGAGGATTGATGGAGAAGACAAAGATGAGGACAGAGATGGAAAAAACTAGGTAGAATGATGAGAGAACAGCAGAAGGGACTGAGAGCAGGAGGGACTGAGAGGAGCTAAGTAAGAGAGCAGAAAAGAAACTATGCAGATAGAATCACCATGGAAGAATAAAGTGAATGGAATAAAGAACTCAGTGTGTTTAGATTCACTGAATATCCCTCAGATTAGAATCCTCAGCTGGTTGGTAGACTCTTCCACGGACCCTGTGAGCAAACAATATAGGCTGGACCTATTATTGTTAGTGTTAATCATCTGAGGAACTGGCGAGGTGAGGTAGCTGTGGCTTCTTTTGCTTCTCTGATATTCCAGCATTCACCCCAATAACTGGCCTCAGGTTTGATTTTATTAAGGAATCTCTAAGATTCCTGCTACAGACAGACCTACACACTAATTGGTGGTCCAGTGCCAGAGTCATCCCTGAAAACATATATATGTAACATTATATGGACTTAATGGGTTATATTTAGGAACACGTGTATATAAAAATATATCAACACATGCAATTAGTGAAAAAGAGGTCATCAATTTGAAGGAGAATGTGTAGGAATCTATGGGAAATTTTAGAAATAGAAAAGGGAAGGGGAGAAATGTAATTAAAATACAATCTCAAAAGTAAACAATAACAAAACAGTCTTCCTTCTAGAATTCGATCATTTGTGTCTTTAGTACTATATAGGTATAGCGAGAGAATAATCATATATATATATATATATATATATAGCTAACATTATATATTAATATATTTTTGTATATAATTAATCAATAATACAGTTATATAGTAATATATTAACATTATAAATATAATGGTAATACCATGCAATCTCACTGGAAAAATTTTATATTTCACTGTAGCTTCATACTGTAGAAGGCACATTTTTCATTTTTCATTGGTCATTCTGCACACTTAAGATTTATAGTTTACTGTCTTTCTTTTGAAAAATTTGTACGGTATTCTTCTTGTAACTAAATAAAATATTTTAAAGTTGAATATAAATAGTTATCTTAAAATATCAACTTTCAAAACAATTGTATTTTTATATAAAATATATATTACAATAGAAAACATACTTTAAATACTAGTAAAATTTACATTTGATATTTTGATTTCTATCTGTTCATATGTGTGTGGTGTATGTATCTTTGTGTATGTGTGTGTGTGTGTGTGTGTGTGTATGTGTGTGTGTATGATATTACACATATATAGTGCAGAGAAAGATGTCAACATTGAGCATCTTCCTCTATTACTGTCCATTTTATATTTTAGGGCAGGTCTCTCTCTGAACTCAGTCTACAGATTCATCAGGACTTACTGTGCAGTAAGCCTGCAACATCATCCTCTCTCAGTCTTTCTAGCTCTAGGGGTTACAAATGCAATCTGCCTCTTGTGCTTTTCATTTCTTTTCAGATTTATTTATTTTGTAAGTGTGTGTGTGTGTGTGTGTGTGTGTGTGTGTGTGTGTGTGTACACGTGTGTGTGCGCACGTGTGCATCTGTGTGTACATGTGTGTGATGGTATTGTATTCCCCAAAATATTGTGCACCCTAATAAACTTGTCTGGGGTCAGAGACAGAACAGCCACTACATACAAAGGCTAGAAAATGGTGGCACTCACACCATTAATCCTAGCATTCCAGAGGTAGAAATCCCTCTGGATCTCTGTGGGTTCAAGGCCACATTGGAAACAGCCAGGCATGGTGACACACACCTTTAATCCCAATAAGTGAGCCTTTAATCCCAGGGAGTGGTGGTAGAAAGCAGAAAAGTTTATAAGGCGTGAGAACCAGAAACTAGAAGCATTTGGCTGGTTAAGCTTTCAGGCTTCTAGCAGCACAGTTCAGCTGAGAGCCATTCGGATATGAGGACACAGAGGCTTCCAGTCTGAAGAAACAAGACCAGTTGAGAAGTTTGCCAAGTGAGATTAGCTGTGGCTTGTTCTGTCTCTCTGACCATCTAGCATTTCACCCCAATAACTGGCCCCGGGTTTGATTTTATTAATAAGACTCTCTAAGATTCCTACTACACATGTGCGTGTGCATGTGTGTGTGTGTGTGTGTGTGTGTGTATGAGCTATTGAAATAAAATATAAACCATTATTTTGACTAATTTGTGTAGTCTTTGGTGAGATAGAAAATGAGCCATCATAAGAGTATTTTAAATATAACTGAGAATATGAACTAGGTAAGTAAAAATACTAGAGACACCAACTTCACAAAGCAGGTTTTACCTACAGCTCCACACTAGTGATGCTTTCATTTTGATAATTCTTCTTTTACTATGTGAGAGTGTGTTAAATACCTGACAACACATTTGCAATGTCCATTGTCCTGCTTACTAGGTGCCAGTGTCATGTTGCCCCTGATATGGCAACCAACATTTAGACTCTGCCACACGTTCCATGGAAGAGGCATTTCCCCACTTGACACTCACTTCTGAAACATTGTAACTGTTTTTTTCTCCATACCTCATAACTGTCTAGTATATCTTTTTCTCAATGAGTTATTTTCCCTATGTACTTTACATATTCATAACACTTCTCTGAAATCCACTAAAGATGATCCATTACTCAATAAATAAAGATCAAACCTGTACGGATGTCATTTAAGATTCTCATTTCAACCACAACAAGCCCGTTTGCTCTCAACATCAAGTGCTTGCCTTACATTAGTCAGCCATATGGAAAGTTCTGTGGATTCCTTCTTTATTTTTATTTTATTCTTTATTGTTGTTTGAATCTTGATGGTCTTTTAATAAAAAACCCAGAGCCAGATATTGGGGTGAAAGCTGAAACATCAGAGAAGCAGAGCAAACCACAGCCAACCTCACCTCACCAACTCCATGAGTCCTCTGACTGAAAGCCTCTGAGTCCTCACCCAAAAGGGTCTCAGCTGAGTTGTCTTAGTTCCTGCTTCTTCATACCTTATATACTTTTTCTTGACCAGCCATGTCACTTCCAAGAATTAAAGGAGTGTGTGCTTTCTAGTACTGGGATTAAAGGTGTGTGCCACCACTGTTTGGCCTCTATGTCTAATCCAGTGGCTGACTCTGTCCTCTGATCCCCAGGTAAGTTTATTAGGGTACAAAATATATCACTACACTTTATTTTATTTTTTTCATTTTATATGCCAACCACAGTTTTCCCTCCCTTTCCTCCTCCTTCCCCTACCCCACTCTCCATCCACTCAAAAGAGAGAGTTAGCCCTCTATGGGGAGTCAACAAAGTCTGACATAATGAAGTTGAGGTAGGACCAAGTCCCTCCCCACTGCATCAAGGCTAAGCAAGGTATCCCACCACAGGGAATGTACTCCAAAAAGCTAGTTTATGCACCAGGGATAAATTGTGATACCACTGCCAGGATCCCCACAAACTGCCTAAGCCACATAACTGTCACCCACATTCAGAAGGCCTAGTTGGTACCCTGAAAGTTCCCCAGCCATCAGTCCAGAGTCCATGACTTCCCATTATCTCACATATCTTCTAAATTTGCCCCTGCAACCTGCAGGCTACAATATTTAAATGGAATAAGCCATAGTAACTTTCAATAAGTGTTTTTACTTTTTCCATTGTTCATTTCTTTGTTTTTATGATGGAATTTGAATGGAATGAATTTTCTAAAAGGTGATGAACATTACAAAATTGTAGATAATATCTATGATTTCTTGTTCTTCAATTGTGGATATCATCTTTTATGGTCACCTTCTTTATGACCCTTAGAGCATTCCAATTAAAGTTACCATTAATTTTTCATACCCTTCCCTTAACACTTGGTTTTTAATCACCTTGATGCCATTCATTTCCTATCATATCCTTGTCATGATACTTATCCATTGGCCCATGAGCCTCCTCAGCCATATCTTGCTAAGCTTTACTGTAGTCCTACAGTGACAAGTCCTTCAATTATAAATAATGTAATGCACCTTTAATGTTGTAAGAGACTGCTTGTGGGCTTACAGAGCCCCAGGCCCCAGGCCCGGTTACACTACTCAGACCAGAGCACATGGCCAGAATCTCTTTGGCATTTTCTCTCCTGGTGGGTAGTGGGCTGCTTCTCCACTCCCACCCCACTCTGGATTTCCATCTCAGACTGCCACACTAGGTAGCTGCTGTGAAATTCACTCAGACTTCTACTGTTGTACATAGTTGACAGATTTGGTAAGTCAATTAAGATATTTCAAAGGGTGAAATTAGTTAAAAGAGAATTTTTCCCACATTAAAGAATGGGAAACATTTTTTCAAGGGAAGGAATTTGGTCTCTGTTTGATAACAAATTAGGCAGTCTGAAAATGGAACAATTAAATGAGAGGATAATTAATGTTGATGGGATGTATGTAACATCAATTATGAATATTATTTGTTTAATCACTTTTATTTAAGTATTCAAAACATTGGTCAACTTAAGTGCCAAGATAAAAGCTTTAGAAAAACTTGTTAAAATGAATCATAGAGAAATTCAGACCTAGACAGGAGAATTTAAAGGTGAAACTAACTCAGGATTGACTTTAGAAAAACATGCTAAAATGAATTATACAGAAATTCAGACCAAGACAAAAGAATTTAAGGTGAAATTATATCAGGATTGAATTATATGGTTACAGAGAGACAGCCTGTTATCAAACAACCAAACTTAATCTATTCAGTAACCTTATAGGAACTACCTGCTCAAAGGTATGTATGTACAAGCTAACTGGACTCCAGTGGAAATATTAGATTTAAGGAGATTTAAAGATGCTATAGTCTCATATGTTATGTATTCTCAATTTGTAAAGCAGATGTTAAACTCGTGGCAAACTTGAAATAGAATTATCCCCCAGGACTAGAAAGAATTAATTAGTTATCCTAGATGTCAGGGCACAATTACAATGGAGAATGTGGTTCAAACAGGAGTCTAAAACAATAGAACAACAATGTAGGACTAGAAGTGTGGAAATTTCCTGGATCAGCTTCTTGGAGAAGGCGAATACACTGATCTACAAAGACAATGTATATTTGATAACCAAATCTTAATTCTATGCTGCATGGCAGCCATGAATGCATGGGATAGAATTGAGGAAGCAGTAAAGAAAATTAAAGCATTCACAAAAGTAGTACAGGGCTCCACAGAATTCTTCATGGATTTTTTTACAAAGGCTATCTTTAGCAGTAAATAGAATGATACCAAATTCAGAAGCTAGACAGATAATAATTGAATCTTTGGCTTTGGATAACATGAATGCAGCATGCAAGAGAATAATCAGGCCATTAAAGGCAAGATCAGCACATTTGGAAGGATAGATCAGGGACACAATTAATATTAAATCTCATGACCATAATGATATGTGGATAGGAGAGGTGCTTTCAAAAGCTTTGAGGGAAAATAATGTCAGATGTTTTGGTTGTGGTGAACAAGGTCATTTGAAAAGGGGGTGTAAACAGGGCATTCCTAGAAAGAATGTTTATTCAAGGAATAATGGCAGCAGAATACTCCTCCCTTCTGGATTATTCTGAAAGTGTGGTAAGGGTAAATCTTGGACCAACAAATGTAGATCAACAAGGGACAGACAAGGTTGTAGCTCAATTTTAAAAGGTCTTATTAATAAAAACAAACCTGGTGCCAGTTATTGGAGTGAATACTGGAAGATCAGAGAAGCAGAACAAGCCACAGCTAACCTCACCTCAACAACTTCTCAGGTGATCCTCTTTCCTCAAACTGGAAGCCTCTGAATCCTCATCTGGAATGGATCCCAGCTGAACTGCTGCTAAAAGCCTAAAGGTGTAAAAAGTCAAAGTTCCTGATCTTCATGCCTTATATAGCTTTCGGCATCCTGCCATCATTTTCTAGGATTAAAGGTATGTGTCTTTCCCAAGCAAAGACATGAGATCTCAAGTGCTGAGATTAAAAGTGTGTGCTACCATATCTGGCTCTGTTCCTAGTGTGGCCTTGAACTCACAGAGATCCACATGATTCTCTGCTTCCCAAGTGATAGGATTGAAGGTGTGAGTGCCACCATTTTCTGACCTCTGTGTCCATCTAGTGGCTGTTCTGTTCTCTGACCCCAGATAGTTTATTTGGGTGCACAATATATTTGGGAACACAATATCACCACACAAGGTAATCTTTTGCCTCTGCCCTCAGGACACTCCCAGAGGGGCATCATGCAGGCCCCCACAGCAAATTCAGTTCATACCTTTCCTGCCATCATAGAAGAAACCCCTTCTTGGAGCAATTAAATAACAAAATATCTATTGGAATAAACCAGGCTGCTTGGGGTGGTAGAAAAGCTGAGACAGAGAGAATATAAAATTCAGGAGAAACAATAAAGCAATTTTCTTGGCAAACTTCTATGAATGAACAAAGACCAAAATTAAAAATAAGAATGAATGACTTTTTCTTGGACGGTTTAGTAGACACAGGTGCAGATGTGACAATAATTGCACCAGAATTTTGGCATCCAAATTGGCCTCTTCAGGAGGTAAATGTTCAGCTATTAGGGATTAGAACATTGTCTCAAGTGACACAGAGAAAGATGAATCGAATATATAGGGCCAGAAGAACAGAGAGGAAAATTAAAGCTATGTATGGCTAATATAGTCATGAATTTATGGGGTCATGATCTATTACTGCAATGGAATACTCAGATTAACATTCCTCCAACCTCAGAAACAAACCATAAACTAACACATGATTCTGAGAGAAATATTAGGAGGTATTATTATTATTATAAAGAGCAGTCACTGGCCATTCAGAGGGTACAAGAACAAGGCATAACAACGGCTGGTCTTGCAAAGACACCAACAGCTCTACATTTAAAATGGTTATCAAACAAGACTGTATGCGATCAGCAATGGCCTTTAACAACAGAGAAACTGAAGGCTTTAGAAGAGCTGGTACAAGAGCAGTTAAATGTAGTGGGGCTGGAGAGAGGGGCCAGAGTCTCAATGGGGGTTGGAACTTCCAGATCTATGCTGGAATGGCTACCCACTACAGTTAAATGCTCAACATATTGAAGAATCAACAAGCCTTTGGAATTCTCCTGTATTTGTTATTTAAAAGGAATCTGGAAAATGGATAATGGTAACAGACCAAGAGCAATTAACAAAGTAATTCAGCCAATGGGCTCTCTACAATCTGGAATTCCTTTGCCTACTTTATTACCTAAAGGATGGCCTTTTATAGTTATCATTTTAAAAGACTTCCTTTTCAATACCCTTACAAGAAAAGGACAGAGAAAGATTTGCATTCATGGTGCCTACTTATAATAATTCTTAGCTGATAAAGATATATCAATTGAGGGTTCTCCTGCATGGAATGTTAAATAGCCCAACTCTCTGCCAATATTTTGTACAACAGCCATTGGCAGTAATACATAAACAATATCCTAAACCTGTAATTTATCATTACATGGATGATATTTTACTAGCTGTTTCGAATGCAGATGCTTTAGAAAGAATGTTTGAAGAAGTAAAGAAAATTTTGTCTTGTTGGGGATTACAAATTGCTCCTGAAAAGATACAAAAAGGAGATTCTGTTAATTATTTAGGTTATAAAATGGGTCTACAAAAATTTATACTCCAAAAGGTTCAAGTCAGAAAATTTAAGTAAAGTGGTTCAAAGTCCTTATAATTTGGTTCAAAAATCAGAATTGTATGCTATTCTGTTGGTATTAATGGATTTTTGGGAAACTGTCAACATAGTAACTGGCTCATAGTATACTGAAAGGGTACTCTTACATATTGAAACTGCAAAATTTATACCTGATGTGTCAGAATTAACTTTGTTATTTATTCAGTTACAAGATGTAATCAGGAACAGGAAGCATCCTTTATATATAACTAACACCCAATCCCATATGGGTCTGCCAGGCCCTCTAGCACAAGGTAATGATGAGATCGATAAACTACTGACAGAAAATGTGCTGGAGTCCTCAGAATTTCATAAATAATGTCATGTCAATAGTAAAGGTTTAAAAAAGGATTTTTCCATAACCTGGAAACAAGCCAAGGAAATTATAAGAAAATGCCCTAATTGTTCTTTTTACATTCAGACTCGATTACCAGCAGGATGTAGCCAAAAAGGAACTCAGAGGAATAAAATCTGGCAGATGGACGTGTTTCAATTTGCAGAATTTGGAAAAATGAAATATGTCCATCACACCATTGATACTTATTCAGGATTTCAATGGGAAACTGCTTTGGGTTCTGAAAAATCTGATTCTGTAATCACACATTTGCTAGAAGATATGGCCATCATGGTTATACCTGCAAAAATTAAAACTGACAATGTTTCAGCATATGTGTCTTATAAAATGAAACATTTTTTTTCTTATTGCAATATAAAGCATATTACAGGTATACCGCATAATCCTACAGGCCAAGCAGTTATAGAAAGATCAAACAGAACTCTAAAAGATATGCTAAATAAACAAAAAGGGGTAACAACCCCCCCCGTCCCCGAAATAGACTGCATAGTACTCTATTAACTTTCAATT